>NC_142370.1:24801562-25101562 GCF_059441005.1 Hippichthys cyanospilos | reverse complement strand
CGGCGAGGCAGCACTCCGAAGCAGGGTAAGCTACAATTCTTCCAAACCTCCTCCACCTCTGCTAATGATTTATCGATAACTCTAGCCACCTGCAGAGTAAATGGAATGCGAGGTGCACCTTATTAGGTGCACCTGGACAGCCTAAGGAGGAACTCGGCATCAAAAATAGATCTGTCTGAAACGTGGGAGTGGGCTAGGGGAAGGGAAGAAAAGGACTTGCCTCAGCAGCAGATAAAGAGGTTTAGGATGCCTTTAGCATCTGTGTGTCCACTCCCCATAAGAATAATTGGCATGTGAGATATTCCGGTAAAATCAAAACAAGATTTAGAGGCTGCTTTCTGTATGCAGAAAATGATCACTGGCTTACCTTTATCTAATACTCAACTGCCAAAGCTACCGTAACAGTATGCTGCTTGCAGAAACTATTTAGTTTGGGCATATTCTCCCACTCCCAAGTCAGTTCCTAACACATTTTCAAGATGCTGCGATTCTCCCATCACTTGGAAATGCATGTGCAATCACTAAAGACGAGTGATTTGCTATAGTCTCAGGGTGTAGCTAATATCTGGAACACATATGAATTCCCCAGAGATTCACTTTGAAAACGTGTTAGCTGCTGCACACCTTTTTTTTTTTTTTTATTTTACTTCAAACTACCCATATCACCCCACGCTCCTCCCCTCAGTTAATGCTTTCTGTGCCATGTACAATAATTCTCGACTCGTAAAATCCTTCTGTTGTTCGCCAATGTTGAGAAATCTCATCAAATGTGTGTTTTTTTTTACTGACTGGGTAGCTGAGACACTTGACTAGTGCTTCTCTTAAGCCAATGGAGCACTGTTATGATGAACTGTGATCAATTGATGGGCAGAAGAAAGTCTGGCCAAGAAGAACAACTCGAGCCGTGGAGTTGGGGAATGGAAAAAATGCAAGTGATTGAGTTTAAATCAGCTCCCAATCAGGCAAGGTATGTCTCGCGGTAGGCCGAATGTTGAAGACATAGATGATGGAGTGGATTATGAGGTTGCGAATGCCTCCAGCATATACAAGGCGCGTGCTGTCATTTAACCCTTTCACTCCGGATGGGACAATGCGACCCACACCTTTAAAAAAAAATCACAGTGGGACGAAATAACATAAAATGTCATCCCAGCTATCTACACAACAGTGCTGGGATGTATGACAACACGGTAACCTACCTAAATGTAACCTACCGTGTTTTATATATATATATATATATATATATATATATATATATATATATATATATATATATATATATATATATATGCCTCGCCGCTAAATATTCTATATATAAAATCTTCATTTGAGATGTAGTGAAATGTTTGTGGCTCCCAGTGTTGTCTTATGCATGGAAACTTGGACAAAATGGCTCTTTGAATTTTAAAGGTTGCAAACCCCTGGTCAAGCGCCTCTGGCAGGCAAAATATCATAATTCAGGTTCTGTGTAATTTCAACATATTTTAACTGTCAATTTCATCTTGGCTTTTGTCATCTTTTTTTTTTTTCATCAACACAAATGATTTCACAAGTCTGGCGCGTTCCGTTTATGATTTAGGCACAAAAATGACTGACAAGACGAAGTTGAGTACTAAGTCGTGCGCAGAGGTGGACACTCCGTGAAAACTGCCGACGGACCGACGAATGACAGGAATGCTAAAGAAACAGTGAATTAAAAATGTTGGAAGAGCCATTTTCATCCGTCATTGTAATCGATGGAATAGATATTACATCAGATGTCTACTGGTCTGCCGTGCCCCTATTTACTTACTGAAATATAAGTCAACTGACTTGCATGCTTGACTGCTTTATTGCTGCATTTTTACAGTACAAACTGCACAGTCTACTGTCAACGTGATGATAATAGCGTAATCCCTCACTACTTCGCGCCTCAGTACATCGCATTTTTGTCATGAAATAAGATGACAACCTTGAACGAACATTAGAAGAAATCTAAAGTGCGGACACTCACCAGCTTTCGCCCCTCAGTGGGACACCAACATAAGCGATCAGTTATGAGCATGGTAATACGCTTCCATATTGATTTTGGGAGAATGTGCCTCATCGGAAGTTGACCAGGTTGCTCAAGCAACACGCTGTGCGCGTGCCAATTCCAAACTACTTACAGTATATGGAAATGCTCCTCCCTCACACGGAGATTGGGCTGTGAAAAGTGAAATGACTCAAAACGTGCAAAACACACTTATGCGAACGCATCCTTTCAGTATTTAACTTTCTAAAATTCAGAAAATTACAAAGGCAGTGCAGTGTGCCATTTTTACTTCTTTTTGCTGAGAAAGGATTGAACGTTATAAATACTGAGAAAGGATTGAACGTAATAAATACTGTATGTCTGTGGCAATGTATCTTTTTTTTCTCTCACAAAAAACAATTATGCATTTCTAACATCTACATTTCTTACGTGGTTAAAACATGTAGGTCAGTGGTTGTAATTTGAAGACCAATTCTGACGTTGTGATCTGGTTTCCCTTTCAGTAAAAAGTGTGCGAGGGTTTGCACGTTGCCATATGTTGTATATGAGGGCAGTGAAAATGAGGAGGTAGGTTACAGTTAGTAGCAATGAAAGCATCAGGTCAGCTCATCAGGAGAACAGAGGGAGTAGTTTGCTCAAAAAAGTTCACAAGCATGAAGGAAGCCTATTAACCTTGGCTGGTACTTTAAATGTCATTATTTTTAGCTGACATAACACAAAAATGCCTGCGAGAGCTGTTCTCTTAGCGATGCGCCATGTAAATCACTTTGGCGAAAAGGAAATTACTTCCCGAGCCCCGATGTTATTAATCTAAATTCTCTGGTTAGTCAAATTGTTACACATAATAAATATGGAGCCGCTCGTGACGCTTATCGCCTATGACATCCCATCTCACCAAATCCTTTTTTTTCTCCTCTCATTTTCGCTTCACTCATGTCTCGGCGGCGTTCTTGAAAGATACAGCTCAACTAAAAAACGCCATCGTTGGAGAAGTCCGAGCGACTTAAATAACAAGGAGGGGACCCGGATGAATCGCTCCGCTCCTCATTCACAGCCATCTTCTCATGTCTTGCTCATTTGATGGCTGTCCTGCATGTATTCACACTCTTGCATGTCTTCATCTATTCATTGTCTCACAATGTCTTGATTGATGGCACACGCTCATGCACACACACAGACATGCACGCAGTTAAGCCCCTATCGTCTCACTGCCAGCCGTGGATCTAGTTGCCAATATAGCTGCCCAGATAACTCACAACGCTGTCATATTACAATAAGCGGCCTTGACAGAGGAATCATTTGCATGCACCACATCACCGTACAAAGTCATCTCCTGTTTTGCACCGAGGCCGTACATTAACTCTTGAGACAGTGTGACGCTGGTGGAAGCAGTGAAAATCTGACATCGGAAAACTAAGCGCACAAGGTTTTTGGATGCATTTTGCGCAATTGGTTCAGTGAAGCGCGGGACTGCGGAGTCTTTTCGTGAGACCGGCGCTGTGAAAACTGCTGCATAAACCTTCGCTTATCTACAAACACTTTCCAAATTGCTAAAACTAGAAATCGTTTAAATGGTAGTCACTGATCAGGACCCAAATGCAATTGAAAGTAAGGAACATGAAAACATTTCATCTAACACAATACAGAAAACACTGTGCACTGTGTGATCCTAAAATGACATTTTTATGATCTTTTTAAAAAATGTGCTGGTCTGCACATACCTTGAAGATGATGAATTAGGGACCAAAGTCATGCCAGCAAAACTTTTGAGGGTTTTGCTTTGTGTGCGAGGAACAGCAAAGGGACATCCCCCAACTGTTTTGAAATAGCTGCATCCAACTTGAAACAATTTTGCATCTGGAACAATTCCGCGAAACAATTGCATCTTTTACTTACAGACTTACTGGAAAATTCATTCAAATATAGTTTCCGCTCAGTGACAGACAACATCATCTTGTGGTGGTTAAAAGAACATCTTCAAAAATCAATTGAATGGCAACGCGCCTTGTAATGAGGAGCAAAGCTCCTCAATCATTTTAATGGCAACACTGCGTCACTTAATTTTGTTCCCAACACACATCTTATGTTTAGCACAGTCCAAAATGTCTTGAAGATTAGAGAGTAACTGGGGTCTAACATAAGCTACTGTAACATCAGTCTGTCCATCATGTATTTCTTTAAAACGTAACAGATATTTTTCTTAATTTTCTTAGACATGTTTTGCCTTATCTGGTGCCTCTAATTTGATGTTCAAGAAACTGAAATACCTGAAGAAGAACAACCAATTATCACAAGATGGGGCCACAGTGCTGTTTTTTTTTTTTTTCCACGATTCATACTTAAGTACAGTGGACCCCCTTGTTACAGCGTCCCTGGCTTACGTTTTTTTCTTGCAATGTGAAATTCTTGCAATGTGGAATACTGAGTTGAGTTTGCGACAAACACAACTGTCATGACCCTAGGGTCTTGGCTGTATTTGTGTTGTTTTGACGCTATCTGCAGGCATTTTTAGGTAATTGCCCTTATTTTCTGTTGCCGTCAATTCATCCATGCAACGCGTGACGACAATGCTGGTCTGCTATTGGTCGGCGTCTCCTCAAGGAGATGCCGTTCCGCTATTGGTCGGCCTCTCGTTTCAAAATGGCGGAACGTTAAAGCTTTGTTCTGTCGTGAGTGGTTACAAAACTGGATTTATAGTGCATTTCATTGCTTAATTCAAAGTTGAAAGGGTTAGCCATGGGTTCCAAGATTGATTGTGATGTTCAAGAGAGAAGTATGAAGATGATTTATATGGAAACGAAGCTGGAGAGAATCAAGAAATACGAAGCGAGCCTAGCCTAAGCTACCCTTACCAGAGAATATGACCATAACAAGCGCCACTCAAAGCACCACTTCTATATTTTTCTTTATGATGTTTTCTGATTGTATACATGTATATTTTATATACATAGCACTACATATACTATTTCAGTACCAATTTTTAATAGGTATTTTGATGTTTTTATCTGGGGTTCTAAAGGCATTAGCTATTTAACATAGGTTTGGATTGCCCGCCATACGGTGAATTCGCTTTACGAGCCCAACCACGGAACGGATTAATCTCGTAACGCGGGGGCCCACTGTACTATAGTAGTAAAGCCATAATAACTGTTTTCAAAAATGTATTAAAAGATCGGACTCATTGTAAGTGATTTAAAGAAATTGTGTTAAACCTCGATTCGCTATTACATACATGGCTTGAAAAACAAATGCAAACATAAAATCGGATAAAACTGGTCCCTTGGCACAAAGGCATGCTCGAAAACATAATAACCTGCTTTGATTGTTAAACTGGAAAATATTTTCCTCCACAAAAGTAGCATAACCGCGCTGTGTGACAAAGTCTTTGTGTATGTGCTGAAATTGTTGGGGTTCCCCTGTGATTTGATAGCTGTGGAGCTGGTGGCAATGAGGCTGATGTTTTGCATGTGTGTGTGTGTGTGTGTCCGCTTGCATGCTTCTTGATTATGCAGGTACAATTGCAAAGAGGTGGGCAAAGCAGTGTCTCAAGGTCAGCGCGGTGTGGCTCATCAGCTCTAGCCTATATCACTTTAATTAACTCCTCTGAGGGGCTCAGGAAAAGGCCCCTTGTTAAAGATACACCACAATGAGGCTGACAACCATTGTATGAGAGGGAAGGGCAACATGCTGCTGCTAAAAATAACTCCTCGTAGCCAAGTAAGCACATGGCTACCGAAACGGCCCATTATGTAATTTCCCCGCCTAGTAAAGTAGACCAAACCGCATCTGCGCGAGTTCCATTATGCAGGACACACACTTGTGTAAATGACTTCAAGACACACGGACTTCATGTTATTCATAAAACTTACGGTTATGCTTGAATGTGCCACATTTTGCCGATTGTCTTGTTTAAGTGCAAGTGAACAATTGCATGGAAGCAGGCACGGAAGGCAAACACATGGGGCGGTGGGATCCAAAATATGAAATGAACAAAGTCCAAAAACCAGTAAGTTAAATGCACTTGCACTTATATGGCTCTTTGCTACCTTGGGTGCTCAAAGCACTCCACACTGACTATTTATTTACCTACTGATGATGCAGCATCAGAGGCAACTGGGAGTTCAGCGTCATGCTCGGGGACACCTTGACAGTGTCACAATGGCCGGGGGATTGAACCCCCCAGCCTCTTAGTCGGGAGAGCACCGAGACCAAGATTAGAAAGCAACACTCACCACCGCAGACGGCGGGTAACATGAGACTGTAAAGGATATCTTACATTGGAAAACAAACACAGAACTTAAACAAACACGTGGGTACAATGTGTGTAGATGAAGGACACGAAGAATAGGATCGAGTAGAAGGAGGTGGACGGATATACAATAAGCAGACTGGGAAGACAGGAGCAAGGAACGGGACAATGAGACATTACAGGCAGCAAAACGAAATAAAATTAAAACTATACACTCGTCAACATAAACACAGTTCGTGACAGAATGGTGGAATATTCGGAGCGAAGGACTGACCCGACTTATTGTGAAAGTGTCAAGTGCTCGAGTAAAGCAGAGGAAACCATTCTCCAGTCATTTCGCACCCGCTGTTTTTTTTCTCTGTGTTGTCAGCCGAGCAAAAAATAAAATAAAATCTGTCCTACCATGACCCAGTACCAGGCGTTAAAAAGGTTTGGGACCGCTGCAGTAAAGGGAGCAATATAGGATAAAAGCACCTGAAAGTACAGCAGCAGTTTGAATGCAAATGCATTGATGATTAGATAGACCTTTAATGTCTTTACCTACAGTGAATACAAAAGGGATTACCTTCTACTGCAAACTAACTAATTATGTGAATTGTCTGCAAGGTAATAGGAGTCGCTTTTATTTTGTTCACCCCGTCCGTTTATTATCTGAATACGATCAACTTGGTTCAGAGCATTTGTTGTACTTCTATATTGTCAAAAGTTATTGGTAATTGGTATTTCTTCCTATATTTGAACAATTTCATTTCCAATCTACAATGTCATCAAGTAACATTCATGGTTGTACTTATTTTAGGTTAAAGGTTTGAACTCCTCCGCTGGGATAGGCAGCGGAGAGCCAGCGCACCTGGTGAGGAGAAGCGGCTAGAGAAAATGGACTGATGAAAGTTTGAACTTTTGAATGGCACACTTTCTTAGACACACTACCAATTTTGACCCCCTTTGTTCCGACTTTGCCGCGCATTTAAATGATCACACAAAGTTAACTGTCATACAGGGACAAAAAGACATTTCATTCATCTTTAGCACATACGTTTAGTGCTAGTGGGAATAATAGACACTCATGGGCTGATTTTTAAACGGTTTTCCCATTCAAAAGCGGGGACAAATCGGGACAAACATCTAATGCAAATGGCCACTAATCTAGACGTGTTTGCTTTTTTTTTGTTTGTTTGTTTTTTTTCTTTTTCCTTTCATGCGTCGTAGGGTGGACCGTTCATTTGTGCTAAATGAAACAAACACCACTTCTATGCAGTAATTGACCAACGGATTCATTTTCTGTGACTCAGTATTATGATGGCAATACTGTAGATGGTTTGTCTTCCTCTGACACTTCCCATTCCTTCACTTCAAACCATCAGTGCTTTTTCTTCCATTGAGTGACCATGCAATTAGGCGCCCACCATTTGGGAACTTAGTAAAATTCGGCCGAAGAAAAGCGAAGAACTTGACCCGAGTGTCAACGCGGTGTACCACGTGGCTCAAAAACACCAATGTCTCCTTTGGCATTTTTGTCTGGACAACCACATGAGCACGAGGCGATCTAATTGATCGCGGCACCGATGTCACGGAACAACCAAACTGTTGTTTTATGAGGCCATTATGGGATAGTTTCCACAATGAGATGTGTTCCTGAGGGTGGTAAAGGACAGATCTGTATCACGTTGTTTGCGGATCAATTTGAGGGCTTTAATTAGCCAGGGGGGTCAGGCCAGCCAGCGCAGCAGGGCCAGGTAAAGCTCATCAACAAGGGATCTTACAGGTGCCTTCGGCCCTAATCTCTCTGCACATCTCAGTGAAATTAAAGCGGCAAATGGGAAATTGATTTCTAGGTCGCCCGTCCATGGCAATATCTCCTTTTGTCTTGCGGACATTAGGTGGGCTTGCACTTGCCAAAGCTGTTCTTTAAAACGTTCATTATTGATACGGAGGGACGGTCTGGCAGACAGCCAGGGCGACCCGGAGAGGATGAAGAGGAGGAGGCTGTTCTGAGCGGCTGGCTTTGTTATGGCAACAAGTCATTCATGCAACGATCCTCAAAACAAGCAGAGTGGAGAAAACCACTTTGACCTCTCTGCCTCCGGCCTGAGCTGCCGCTGCTGACGCGGCACCTGCCGCAAGATTGGAGAGATTAGCGTAGTCTCGGAGAAGCGGGATCAACTCTTCAAACGGGAACTTTCAATATCATGCCTCCCATCCCTTCAATCACATAGAGTATGTTAGTTCAAAGCGAAGGAGCCAGTCCCACGAGATTCCCAGCCCATGGATGTATGGACGCTTATTCATTCGCCTCCTTGCATGTCGCTACACTCGAACCCCGCTTTACCTTGTAACCTTGTTGATGATTTTCACTTTGTGGCAGGATGCTATTAGTCATTCTAATGAACTTCAGTGGGGAGAAATGCTTCCAAGAGATCATTCCTCAAGATGTCAGGGACAAGGAATGTAAAGTCTGAACCAGTTAATTCAAGTGGCCTTGCCCTGCAGGCAAGACGCTTGCCTGTGTATCACTTCTTAACTGGGAACATTTATGCAAGTCTACATTAAAGTGTCCCACTGAGCAGCTATTCCCAAATCTTCAACACCCAGAGAAATGCACCCCTTTAAAAAGTCAAAACATGGTCTTTTTTTATCCAAACAGCAGGCTTCCGACATGCAATCGGAGCGGCCCCTTCCTATCCCTTAGAATGCCGTGCACACGTCTGCGCGGATCGTCCAGATCGCGGAAAATTGCGGCAATATGGATGTAATGTAACGCATGTAAAGTAGACAGAAATGCTAGTAGATATCCTTGGGCAGAAGCTGTCTAATTGGCATGAGAAAAAGGAGCAGCTGTTGTGAATGAGTCCTGCCACACCACACTGGGAACCGCTTTTGTGCAAGCAGTTCAGTGAGATGGCAGGCCGAGGGCAAACTGGGGGAGCTCTTGGGCAACTTATTTTGGGACCTTCCGCCATCTTTTGAGCCAGGGAGGATTTGGTCCCATTGAGGCCAGCCATATACAGTACATATGTATAGCAGTTTAAAATTATTACACAAAAAAGGCAGTGCAATAATGCTTAATGAAAGGCGCGCCATTACATTTATTTATATACAGTGTGTATATATATATATATATATATATATATATATATATATATATATATATATATATATATATATATATATATATATATAAACACAAATGTGTGTGTATTTAATGACATTTATGAAATATATATTTAATAATACAGTATTATAAGCATATGATACATCTTTAAAGTATCTACTGTTTGTTCCCCCATTCAATTTTGTATTTTTACAGTATTTTTTTCTTCTTCAGTTATTCTCAAGGATTGTGATATAGGTGTTGCCAATATAGAATACAATGTCAACTACGGTTGAAACAGCTCATCAGCACCTTTTCCAGCTATTTGGTAGACCCGTGCAGGTAAAAGTGGGCATAGGCGCCTTTGAGGAATGGAATGTCAAGGACTTGTTCGGCAGAAGTTTCCCTCATTATTTGTAAATGAGGCTGAGAGCGGAGTGCAGCACAACAGTCTGCGTTGCATGAAAATACCGGGGAAACTCAAGATGGTCTCCATTACGGAAGATGTCCGTTTGACTGGTCTTGATTACACCACCACTCCCATCACGATCATTCAGCCATATGCATGGACAGCATTCCCCATCACTATGTATTTACATATGTACACATACATGGTGTGTGTGTTTGGTTAGAATTAGAATATTTGCTGTATTATGCTTATTTGACTGCAATTTTCCTGCTCCCTGACACCCTCCTTTCCTGCTTGGAGAGGGGGCTTGGCGGTGGAGAGTCAATTGTTCAATTCAATTCACCACCCAGAACAGGCTTTGAGGTGGACCGATTCCCCATAGCAGTTACCATGGAGGATTCTGAATTGACCGGAGGAAGTTCCACTGTCCAGAAGGTGTCTACCTGTATGATTATTTTTTTTTTCTCATCAAATGACCACTTATTCTGTGTCATCTAACATTCTACATCGCCATACGCTGTGATGATTGTAGCTCGGTTATCCTGAAAGCAAATCCCACCATGTTTGGTCCTTTATTGACTGGGGAAAAAAAAAAAAACCTGTAGCAAAAACTGACTTTGTTGATCGCCCACCATTGTTTTGTTGTTGTTGTTTTTTTTTTTTTCAAATTCGGTTTATTTTAAAGAGGAAACATTAACATTGAGCATTCCTATACCATGAGAAAAATCTCACATTTGTTTTTTTGCAATTACAGTGCAGCTCTGTGTCCTTAACCAGCCCCACGTTTTCTGGGTGGCCATAGCATGGCAGATAATACGTAGCTTGATACAGTAAATTATGTGTATGAATAGCACGGTCCTGCTGCCCTATTACTCAAAGGCCAAAGTGCCCATGGCCAGTGTTGCTGTGAGAAGAGATACAGTGCATGTTCTGCACAGCAGAGCTGAGAAAGGCCTTAGCCAGTTTGCTGTGTGTCTGCATGTGATAAATCTGATAGTATGCCAGGGCTCTTTTCTCATTTGTTAGGCAGCCATGTGTGAAAATGTTAATGAAGGCCCATATAATCTCGGAAATTCTCACCATTAAAAATTCCTTCACGTAGTCGAGCATTCTGCTTACACACTGACTATTGTGAGCATCAATCCTTCCTGTGTCGTACTAATAATAGACCTAATTGCCTTCGTCAGCCCAGTGGCTTCCTTGGCCCCTCTATGCATCGCAAAAGCGCAGGACGCACTCATGACAAGCGCGTGGCATAGAGCGAGGAGTAAAACTGGCTATAAATAACGCGCAGACACAAATCCCGGTGGCACTTTGCACGATTTCCATCAAATAGCTCGACTCTATCATCTATCTCGTAAAATATTTAGCATCCCGATAACCAAAATATTTGCCGGTGCTCAGCCATGCAATGGAGTGTGTATTTTTTTTGGGATCTACCATCTATTTTAAATAACAACAAACACACATACATGCAATATCTGCCTCTGACCTCTAAGACCTTTGCCATTTCTGGCGGGTGTTTTCTTTGTGAAAGTGCAAGAATATCACGCTATTGTCTTACTTTGCTTCATCCTTGTCCACATCCAGTGAAAATATTTACAGCTGATCCCCTAAGTGTTCTTTCCTTTCCCAGGCCATCATTCAGTGCACTGAGAGGCAGCGTTGTGTAATTACTTTAAAAGGAGACGCACAGGAAGATTTGGCGGCCTTAATTCCACAAAGTATAGATCCTATTGATAGGTGTGGTGACCATGGGGCCAAAACATCCATAAACCTCCAGCGAGATTACAATCGCAACGTGAGCATGTTCACATTCAAAAACTACTAATGCGACCGGCGTTTCCAAAGCAGATTAACATGTTCAAGATGTCCGGCACTCTAAAAGTCTCAGAGGATATAAAAGCCACTCTCATGACGGTGAAAGATTACTTCTTTCTCAAACATACGCAGGTCCCAAACTTGCAGTAGCAATTGCCAAATCCTCGCGTTATTAAAATGTCACTATTTTAGTACAGTTGATGATTCAATTTGACGTCTTGTCTGCTTTGACAAACAATTGCTAGTAGACTGTGCTATTGCCCAAAGTGGCTCCGCAAAAAACCTCGGCGTGACATTGGACTCAACTCTCTCTTTTCAAATGCATGTTAAGAGCACTGCGAGAACCGGGTTCGTTCACCTTTGCTGTATCGCCAAGATTCACCCTATTCTGTCTCCCAGTGAAGTGGAAACAGTCATTCATGACAAATTGTTTGTATTCTTTTTCAGAAGCCACACATCATTGAAATCTCTCAGCACACATTAAACATTCGTTTTCAAAGAAAGCATTTAACATTTGTTCATTTCAATCATTTTCTTGATTGTGTTGATATGTCCCCAGCAGTTGGGAATAATCTTTCAGATGGCACTCATGTGGCAAGAATATACAGGTAGCACTTTGCCGTATATTCCAGCACAGGACGCTGGTGACGGTGCTCTTCAACTGCAAACAAAACAGATCTGTGACGTCACTTGCATTAATGAAAAAAATACCATAAAAACCCAGGAGAAATCTCTTGTAATTTATCACATTTACAGTGAAACCTTGATATATGGTTGCTACTCTTCATATTTTACCGCCTTCAGAGCACGAAATTGTGCCACTTTTTTCATTTTTTTTCTCTTGTATCTTCTACATTATTTGGCCTGTTCAAACGGTTCCAGCTTTGTAATATTCACATTTATTCACAGATTCAACCCATCCAAACATTCAACACCTCTCCCTTCAGCGCTTACGCCTTCACAGACAATTTCTTCAGGAATTGCACATTTTCTAGTAAATAATTATAAAAGATATTTATATCACCACCTTATCCTCACAAGGGTTGTGGGCATGCTGGAGTCTATCCCAGCTGTCTTCGGGCAGCAGGCGAGGTATACCTTAAAATAGTTGCCAGCCAATCGCAGGGCACACAAGAACAACCAGTCATGCGCACAAATACACTTTAGGACATATTAGAGTGTCCTATATATCTACCATGCATTATTTTTCCCTGTGTATGATTTTGAACTGTGGGAGAAAACGACCTCCGCATATGACAGACCTGCTAACCAGTTTGCCACCGTGCTGCACTCATATTACCCCGGTCACCGAAGCTACGTTCATATTGCATGGTTTAATGCTCAATTCCCATTATTCAAGTCCAATTCAATTCTCATCTTTAGCGTTGTTCTTCGTGAAGTTGATCACATTTCCAAATAAATGACCTGTATGTGACCTTGTGCGTGAACGCCAAACTACCCCAAAACGTCCTGCATTCACAGAGGACACCATGATTGACACACAGCGGGCATGCTTAATGTTCATGCTCACAGAAATACCACAACGGATAGGCTGTCAAATCAGAATCACAATCATGTCAATCTGTTACATTTAAGGTGAAAGGAGGGACAAAGGTGCGGTATTTGGTCATGGCCACGACTCACTCAGTGTTTGCGAGAGGATGGACACACACCCACCCACACACAAACGAACACTTTGAATTTTCAAACATCTTCACTTGGTCCGGTGCTGTTATATATTTTTTTTACTTTTTTTGCTTTCGCCTTTTTGAGCGCAGAATTGTGCCGTTTGTCGCTTGGTTGCATGCGACTCGGATGAACGCGACCTGGCCGTTCAGACTGAAGTTGCATATCAAAAGATTGGATAAGTATCGGAGTTATACCACATGGCTCTGTGTCATTCACACTGTCATCGAAAGATCAGATATAGGTGGGAAAAGGCCGAAAAAAAAATCGGAATGGTGTCACTTCAGGTTGTAGTGTGTACCTTGCCTAAAACGGTGTTCCCTCTTTTATTGCGGTTGATGGGGACCAGGAATCCCCCACGATGTGGGAATTCTGCTTAGTAGGATTTTCAACCCTCCCAAGCATACATATGCACTCATATGTAAACTGAGTGTATGAAATCTGTGTCTACCTTTTTTTCCCATGCCCAGTGATCTCCTATGGAAATTAAACATATGCCTCCTTTGGGGCAAAAACGTTATTTTCTTTTACAACTCACAGTGAATGGAAAACGCTACCCGGAGCCCTGAGCACTATCACGCCCCCACCCCCGCCCATTACCCACAATGGAAGTTTTCTTAAAGGTCCAGGCTCGATCTGTGCTGTCATTTCTTATTCTCTCATGCGCACCTCCTCCTTATGTACGTCTCTGCACAGCTCTCTCACTCACAGCCATAATTACACCACCCTTGTGTACTGCCATGACTCTGCTGATATAGGATGACGAGCAATGTGTTTAGTTTGAAGAAAAAGTGCCTTCATTTGTGGCTGAACAAGACCAAGTATTAAAAGGCTGTTAACTGTTTCAGACTCCATGTTTGGACTGAGCGTGGAGCATTGCAGTACATCAAGTAGGCACTGCTGTAAAGTGACGGTCTTTTTAAAAAAAAAAAAAAAAAAAAAAGCAAATCACTGAAGCTGCAAAATGTGAAGCATGAAGTGGTGCAGGAACACTCACTCATTTCAAACCTACTCCCATGATTAGTTTCATAATGCATTTAGTGAAGGGCGTTCATCCAATCGATGAAAACTCCAGTTAATTGATTTGTTTGACTTATTATAATGTTACATGGTGTTTAGAGCCCCTAACCCAATGAGTAGTGTAAATATATCCATGATTTTGTCTTGTCTATCTTTTTGAAGAACCCATTAGTATTGAGACATCTGATCTGTTCTTTTCCATTAAATTCTTGTCAATGGCTTTTCACTGAATAATTATTGTTGATATTGTCATTTAACTGACTACCGTTAGAATTTACAGTGGGTTTTTATACCGCATGTTAGAGCAGCGTTACTGCAGAGTACTGGTAGAACTATACCACGTCTGCAATCCAGAACACTTGGTAACACTTTACATATGACAATTTTATAGTGCAATGCCTTCCTTTTTTTTTAATCATTACCATCACAGGCTTTTTTTTTTAATATTCACTGCTGTGAAAACCTTTGATAGGTTCTTGATCCTGACACAGCACCCACAATTTAAAAACAATCACAAACAACACCTAGTCCTGTTTTATCCTTTCTGCCAAATATTAAAATACTTGGAGTAGCTTACATTTGCAGCCACAATCTTTCTTATACTATTTATTGCTTTTCAAATGTGTTCTTGTAAAATGTTGGTATGAATTTTAACATATACATGTGCTCACTAGTTCACCCACAATTCTGGATCACTCTGTCATTATTAATCGCTTGGTTGTATCACTTATCTATTCTCCTCCAGTCTTTTTTGTATGAAAAATTTATATCAGTGACTGCAAAAATAAGTAGTTGATTACTTGCATGATTTCCAGTACCCACTTATTGTGTTTCGAAGAACTTGGCAAGCATATTTTCAAACTTTAGTGGAACACTGTTATTTCATGAGCGTCACTGAGCGTTAACAAATTCATCAATTCATTTGTGTCAACCTGGGATTGGATGATCAATGGCTCACTTTATCCACTAATGGCCTTGTTGTAGAATGGGGGTCAGCAAAATATTTTGCAATAAATTATCATGTTGAATCATTAAAAAAATAATGCATACCTGTACATGGGAACCGGTGCGTCAATAAAGCAAACATAAAAATTAATGACTGACCATACCTCATCTTTGGGCCCTGTAATAGCTATGATTTTGGTTATGATGAATTGCCATTTCCAACAATTGTATCAATGGATGCATATTTCAATGCATTTGTTTAAATTAGCATTTTGATGAAAATAGTTTGCAATATTCAGTTTGAAATGTTAAACATTTATGGCTATATATCTGGGGTGTCAAACGGGGTGACCGCTGTCAATAATACTGTAATGCCCTCGCATGTGTTAAACGATTCACTCAGTCATGGTTCTGTCAAAACGTTTTTTAATTGAAATAAAATTGGAAAAAAAAAAAAACGGTAAGTACTGTATGTCGACCAGAGCTTCTGTCAACCGCAACTCACACTTGTGCTCGATAACAACTAACTCTCAGTCCTCCTCTGGACGCTTAGTCATGCCTTAACAACGTCAACAACAAAAAAACATTACAATACTGTTACTAGCAATTTTTACTAGCAATTTCTAGATCAGCATTGCTACTTACAAGCGGAAGTGACCAGTTGCCATGCTTGTATCAAACAGAAAGTGGAACACTCGTGGTAGCATTAGCATTTAGCTTCGTCGTGCTACTGCTCAGCGCAGGTAAAACTTTCGTTCGTTCCGTCCGAAGTGATCCACAATGGCTGGTGGTTGCCATCTGGGCCATTACCAAACGTTTAATTTTGGATGTACTGTATTGTATTATAAAAAAAAAAAATCGGTCTTGTAGTTCTTTTTAAATGCACTTTGGTCAGCTGAGTTTGTTTTAAAGTGTTAAACAAATTAAGTTTGATAGGATTGGATGTACAGCTCAGCAATTAGCATTTAGCGCTCATGTAGCTGACATGACATCATGAATTATTCTTCATGAGCTTTTTAATGTTTACACTCATACATGTCATTATGTGGGTGCCACCCAGTGTCTAAAATGAGACACTACATCACCATGTTGTTCTGGTCAATTCTTTGTACTTCCTAACCCTAACCCTAACCCTAACCCTAACCCTAAACCAACCGCAGGGTGTCATTTATGCCAGCGCTTATACTGCTTCCTAACCCTAGCCCCAGTTTTACGATCAAAGATTTTGAATGTACAAAATCCTTTCTATTTTCCTTCCTATGGAGATGTCTATGTGTTGTATACAAAAATATGTATTTTATGAACAAATTTAAAATTGTTCAAATATGTATATATATATATATATATATATATATATATATATATATATATATATATATATATATATATATATATATAATTTTTAGAAAATTTCCATTAACTTCATGCAACTTTAGGAAAAATTGTACATTGTGATCCATTGGGGACCATGAATGAAGTTTTTATGTTGTTATTTTAATTTATTTTAATAAATGTTATTTTAATTTACTTTAGAACAGCATATTTACAGTTGAGCGCAGCTATTCGCAAGAAAATGGGACACGGTTGGTGCAAATGGCATATAATATATAATCAACACTAACTGTTTAGCATGATTTTTAGCATGATTTTACCTGTTTTGCCCACTTGAGGAATACATTTTCTCCATGCGGCCTCTCTCTGAGTTGAAATGAGGTTTACACCCCTGGTATAGATGGTATTTGTGTCTAATTGGCGTTAGGATGATAGGAGATCCTTGAGAAAATGTACCGGCCTCGTAAAAGGTCCCAGGCCCCAAAATGTTTGAAGAACACAGACACTAAGACACATAAAGTTTGATTTTTGTTGATTTAATTTGTTTGAGTTTCCTCTTTTAAATAGACATTTGGAGATCATTTGATATCGTTTCGGGATACTGCCATCATCTTTTCAAGTAAATGCTAGAATTTCTCTTTGACGCAATAAATCTGAAACTGCTGATCTATTGATTTACTTTGACTTTTGAATTGTAGACTTGAAAGAAAATGTGAGCCGTGGATTTAAGGGTACTAAAATGTTTTTGTTTTGATGGTACGTGTACTCTCTCTGATATGCACATGCAGACACATGCACGTACACACGCACACAAATTCACACACACACACACGAATACTCACAACCAATACTCATTAACACTGTGAAACCCACACACCGGACGACAGCTGAGTCATTTTGATAGCATCACTAGGTGTACCCTGAGTGCAACTCCTTTTCTAATTCAAAAAAGCCATTTGTGAAGAGGGCCGTTGAAAGCGAGCAGTGGTGGAAGATAGAGTAATCACAAAAACACATAAACGGATGACGGCAGGAGGTGAGCGCGTGTGAGCCAGCTTGCTCATCTTGAGCGAAAGATATTAGAAGAACATAAAATAACTGTGAACTTTACTCTCATTTTGAAGGGTGAGCATAAATGACACCCTTATCAAAGTCATTTGTTTAAGGACTTGTTGAACATCTCCAAAATGCTCTTTTGTCTGTACTTGAGTGACACCGTTTCGTGAAAGGTTAATTGCTCCTGCGTGTGATAAAAGGCCATCGCCGAAGATGTGATGGACATAAATGGGAGGTGCCCCCTCCTCCGCGCCGGGGTCTCGCACTGTGCCCATCTTTAGTGCCAGGTCAGCTTCAGAAAATGATGATTTATTATTAATGGCAGTCAGTGCACTTCCTGTGACATCCCTCTCACCGGGTTTTCCTCATTTATGCGGCCCATCCAGGAGAAACTCTAAGCCGGCAATGACACGCTTTATAGCCTGAGAGGGAATAAATTCTCCAATGTCACAACCGCAGCCAACAACGACTTATTTGATGCTAAAGATCAAATGAATAATTCTGCGATTGTGCATGAGAATTTACTTTTAAGTACCAACAATACAAACAGTGGCATAATAAATCTTTTGCCTCTCCATGCGGTGATTACTCTCTGTCTGCACTGTATTGGACTTAACACGCAGTCAGGGACAGAGAGTTGACAGGACCATTTGCAAACACAGCCTGTTGTGATGAGAGAGCAGATGATATATCAGGCACAGGCACAGAAGTTGAAAAAACTGGAAACTACGAGGACATTTGAACATCCTTTGAGGCCGAATTGTGATATCTGCTTTGTATTCGCTTCGCGGTGCAATAAAAAACAAACAAACAAAAAACTCTTTGGAATCAGGAGACAGTCAAAGCTCATGAATAGCATGGATACAAGACATCATTGCTGAGGTAACTTGCAAGTCATTTTGGGTCACCCTTAGAATTGTTAGCGGTGCATGAAGGTCATCTTGGCTGCTGGGAAACACTTTTGTGTATGGGTTGCACGGCGGAAAAAAAGAAGGAAAAAAAGCGTGGCGTACATATTCAGTGCGAGTGGGATAGAACAGTGGCTCTCAACGGTCAAGTGAGAATCCCCTGGCACATTTTACGGTGAGTGGAAACTTAAATTTTGGTATTGATTTTTTTTCCTGCGAATTGTGTCAGGTAAACCAGCGGGGGAAAATCATAGAATAAAGGATGGCAGTGTAGGAAATGAAGAAAAGCTGTCTGTCAAAGCAAACAGTTTATTTTTAGTTACTTAGTTGGCAAGAGGATGCATTTTGGGTAGTGCTGCATTTGCTCGGTTAAATTAACAGGTATGCAATCAACATTTGGGTATTTCAGAGTAGTTTGACGAACACATTTTGCTTTCACTTGCATATTTCTGAGGAAGAATCACTTCTTGTCATTACAATGAGCTACTCCATTGGCTACTTATTTTTTTATCTAAAGGTCGCAATCTATTTTATTTTTTGACAGACTTATTTCACATGATGTCATGTGACATCATGTGTCACCTGTGTCTGTCTAAAAATGTTGTCTGCAAAATGTTGCTCTGCAAGGAGGGTATTTGGAGGGTAATTTACTCATGAGTAATATTCGAAAGTAGCAATCGCCTTACTTGAGTAATAATTTTGGCGACAGTCCATTTCTGATTATTCTACACTCTCAAACTGAGTATGATACTCATAGTACTGTGCCATAAAAGAATACACACTATCGTCGGACTATAGTCAGTCTCCCGCTGTGGTTTCTGTAGCTGCCACTAATGTGGTCATGGCAGCGTTATGAGTGGTCTTGTTTGTTTACCCGCGTGGTCTTTCTCTGTTGCCTTCCATCTTTATCTTTTAAGAGTCCCCCTGTCACCCCTTCATTTACACGGCAGACAGAAAAGCGGGCACTGGTTTAGCCTGGGTGACGAAGAAGAAGAATCGAAAAGTGCCAGCATTGCAAAGGTGGCAAAATGAAGACAGCCCATCAACCTGAGGGGGCAGTGGGGAGCGAGAGGAAAAGTCATTGTTTGGAGGAACGGATACTGTAATCCTAACCTTGGGAATAGTAGCCGGCATGCCTGCGGGTGCGGGCAGAGGCCACCGGGAGGTGCTGTGACTAAAAAGGCTCCGAAAAAAAAAAAAAAAAAAGTAGGCTCACCAAGCAACACTTCTCATCAAGCAGAGTGCCGCTCCACAGCACAGGCTGTTTCCTCACGGAGATGGAACTGTAACGATCCAAGCCGGTCCCATAAAAAAACTTTTTGCTCACGTAACAAGAATGGATGGTGGTACAAGTTTCACACAGGCCCTCTTTTATCACCTTTTTGATATTTCTACCTGAGAGCATATTCACATAACTCGCAATTAAGACTCCCCTATCACCCGCCTTCTTTTTTTTTTTGCATTTATAGTTTTTTGTTGTTGTTATGTGTTGTTTTTTTTTATCTTACAAGCACATCAGCGCCACCATTGCAAAGCCCTAATAAAACAAACAAACAAAAAAGAACATTTATTTGTGGGTCTACACAAATCACACACAATAAATGAAGAGCAAAGTGCTCTTTGCAGTTGTACCTTACCCCCCCCCCCCCCCCCCCCCCCCCCATACTCAAGCATACATGAGGATCATTTACTTATTTGCTGGTTCATTTATTTGGCGTGAGACTCTGGGGAATCCAAATGTTATGAGCGAAGATGAGGTGATTTATTTTCTCTTGTTCTTTGTTGTTGCATTCCCTGCTGGTTTGGTAGAGCAAAGGTAAAATGGGAGAGAGTACATTAATCACAATTTTGACAAAAACAAAATATCTTGCACCCTGCCAGGCCCGACTGACTTGCATCATTGGCTATCCTTTAAGTCGAACAATAATTTGTCATTTGGGGTAAGCTAAGATCTCACAAAAATGTGCTTTGTCATTATAATTTGACACAATAAAAAAAAAAAAAACATGTTTTACCTATATTTTAATGCCAGCTCAAACTTTTCTTCCAGCAAAAGTACTCAAATGTTGTATATACACTCTAAGTAAAACTACTGATTCAGCTCCTGTAAATAAGAATAAACAAATACAGACCAAAATGTAAAACTCATTTAAAGTAACAGTATTAATAACGTTCCACAACAAACAAAATTGTACCCAAATAGTTTTTTTCCTGTATGAAATTATATAGACTGGAGAAGAGAGAAACACTGCATTCTGCATGCTTAAAATCTAGCTGCAAGTATCTAAACCTGAGAATATCAAAAAGCTTTGCCAACTATGAACCTAGACTCACAATGCACTCTGCAGATTACACCGTTGGCAACAATGCCATCCATTGTGTGTATGTGTGGAGTATGTGTGGTGGCTGATTGTCATTGCAATACCACCACTCAAATTAAACAATTATTCATTTTGGAGCAGCGTGCTTTGACATCAGACCTTACTTCCAATGAGAGAGGTGCTGAATGTGGGAGAGTTCTAAAAGCAAAAGAGTTTGGAGGTTTGCTGCAACAAAAGGCTTGTTGTAGTATTCCAAGATTCGGGACACTGAAAAATTCCATGTATTGCATGTCACATCCAAGCTATCACGAAAAAAAAAAAAAAAAAAAAAAAAAACTGAGTGGGCCAAAATGGTTGTAAAATTTCCCCTGAGATGGATGCACCCTTTCACACATCCACTTTCGAAAACCTCAACATCTCAGTCAACTGAGCTCTCGACGATGGTTTACCCCTCATAATTTACTTTTTTTTTTTTTTTAACATTTGATGAACATCCTCAGAATTTGACATATTTTGAAATTTGAACTGTGACCTAATCTAAGTAGGTTCGACATGAGAGTAAATGTGGTACAAAATAAAGTATTGAGGATGTGTCTGTGAGGGAATCAAAGAAAAACATTTAAACCAGTTCTCTGATTGCACAGACTCTCAACAGTCGTTTGCCATGGAATCCTAACGCAGAGCCATACGGATTACTCTGCCCACCAGTTTTCCAGTTAATAGAAGCCTAAACGAATGGTAATCATAACACTACCACCAACTGCCTTAGGCACATGCATGCACACACCGCATGCTCTTTTTGGGGAAAATCCCAGGCTCGAGGACTCTGAAGAAAACGGTAAGTGGGGAAGAAAATGACTACTAACCAGGTGAAGTCAACAAGGCAAAGCAGGCAATCACAAACGAAGGAAACCCATAAGGAGTGGGGGTAAATGGCAGGAAGCATTTCCAAAGTAAACCAGGAAATTAGAAAGCACAGAAAATCAACAAAGCTGTTAGCACTGACACAGAAAAAGGACCCGACTCGCTCTACAATAAAAGGTTTTGTTTGACTAGTCTTCTCTGAACTCACCGCTTTCATCATTTTCTAAAAACACTGTAAACACTTTCTGACTGTGGCTCATTTCATTGTTACGGCGGAGTCTTTGGGGAGGCTTATCAACGATTGCTTAAGAATGAATAGAAAACATAAAAGGAAGCAGCATCCAGTGGGCTCACGATGACGGGCTATCTGCCTGGCCGTCAAACCGAGAAGGGTCACCGTTGATTGTGCAGGAGTCGCGCAAGTGGAATAATAGCAGGCTTAGTGAGAGAGCCTTATCCAATGTTTTGTAGCTATTTATTCTAAGGTATCCCACTAACCACATGTATTCTCAAGCAATACATGAAGGATGAAAGGTATCATTTGTCAGAAAGCCACTGGTCCACTCAAACGAACAGGAATTATAAAAATGGTGGAGGCTCTGCATGTACTTCGGCAGTGACTGTGTGGCACCTTATCACTTCAAACTTGCAGCTACTAAAATGAGAAATGGGATTGGACATTCAGGAGAAAGAATTTCTGCATGAGGTTTAAACTGGTTTTCACTCTTTAATCAGACCGATACGTTAACGGTACATGATAACAACAATATCATAATAATAATAATAAGAAGAATCCATCCATCCATTATCTAGAGCCACCTATCCTCACACGGGTCAAAAGCTGGCTGGTGCCTATCCCAGCTGGCTTCGGGCAGCGGGCAGGGGACACCCTGACTTGGTTGCCAGCCAATAATAACGACAATAATAATACAAAGAAGAAGAAGAAGAAGAAGAATTAGGGATGGGACAAGATTTTGACAGACGAGATCTCGCAAGGATAAATCCCCACAAGATTTCTCGACAAGTTATTTTTTTGTTCTTGTTGCGTCACAAGAGCAATGCAATAGACCAAAGTAAAGCTTTGAATGTCAGTATAATACACCTTCAAATGCTTTTTAGAGTGGCAATATTTTGGTTTTCCAGCTGAATAAATTATTGGTAATATCAGACTGAGACAGTTTAAAAGTTATGGGTCAGGAATTCTTCAGACATAGATCATCCTGTTGTGGATAGGCCCCCCACAGCAGGAGCCAAGCAGCAATGTTGAGAACAAGAGTAGGTTTGAGGACCCCATTCCACAGAAATCCCAGCCCATCAAGGGATGTAAACGTCTCAGCGACGAATTTGAAGAATATCATTCAGATGATGACGATGCCAGATCATGCACTCCCAGGCGTCACTCTCGGGCAGAGCAGGATCAGTAGATACGTATGTCTCAACCGATATCCCAGAAGAGACAACATCCGGACAAAGCCATCAAGAACAGTCCAAGTAAAGGCGTGGGGTGCAATGTAGGGCATCTCCACTATCATCAAACCAAGCCCAATTTGAGCATGAGCGGGAAACTGTAGATTAGAGCTGGACCCCACGGGACTACGTAGAACACTATGTTGATAAAGATTTGATGAAGATGATCTCCGATTGATGTAACGCTATCACCGGCTAAAAGCAAAAGTGGTGACCCAGTCAATTGATGAAATGTATGGTTTTTGGTGCTTGTATCGTGATGTCTCGAGTCTCGAAACGTGCAGGCAAAATGCACTGGACGAGAGACATGCGATTGTACGCTATCAGTGAAACGTTTACACTTGACAGATTATTCAGACAGAGAAAATCATTGAAAGTGATCCTTAATTATGACGTACTTGACGATTTAAAAGAGTGATACATTTTGGAAGGTAAGACCTTTTCTGAAATGTTGCAAGTCTCGCGCGTGGCTTGAATGGGTTTCCTTTGATAAGCATGGGTTTTTATTCACTGGAGTTTGTCTGTGGCCATAATATCTGGTATTGAAACCAAACCCAGTTGGCGTAAAAGACTTTGGGTAACAGCCAGATTGCTCACAGTTTTTTTTGACATTTTGTTTTGCACTGAGAGTAAATATAGCATGTATTTATGTAAATGGATCCTTTTTGTGGGTGTACTCATCAGGTCCCAATTAGCCTAAATAGCCAGAAGAAATTTAAAATGCGTGCCATGTCTTAGAAGGTTAAAAACATTTTGTGATGCAAATGGTGACAGCTTGTGATACAAATGGTGACACAATTTATCTCGCAGGATTTGTGTCTTGTCTCACGCTAATTATAATAATAATAATAATAATAATACTAATAATAAAGAAAAATTTCACAGCCATCCAAGGTCACCCCATCCAACATAATTTCAAGTAGTACAAATATAAACAACATAAAACACTGAGTTACAAGCAGTGTTCCCTCCAAACTGTGTGTGCGCAATTGCGCACTGCTCGCACATGCTTAGCGCACAAGAAATTCTATGCTGCGCATAAAACGAAATGCAATATAAACGTAATAAATAACATCCAATATTAGACCTCATCTTATCCGATTAAATAGACCGATAAAATTGTTTTCTAGACCATTTAGCATTGTGACAGCGAGTGACAAGTGTTCAGCCAATGATACAGTAAGTTTCACTTACACTATTCATCCAATCAAACGCATTGACAGAAACGTTCCCTGCATATACAATACATCCCATGCAGGTTAGCTAGCTAACAACAGTGCGGAATTAAGAGACGCAAATGCTAATGCCTTTTCCTCGCAAAACGAACAAGCAGCACATCGACTCACTAAGAAAAAGTAAAAAAGAAATGGGCTTCTTTTAAGATGAAATGTCTGTCGAAGTATATGCGAATAGAAGAACAAGCGGTGAAAGTGGGTGAGTTTTTTTTTGTTGTTTTTTCCACAACTT
Organism: Hippichthys cyanospilos; assembly: GCF_059441005.1. NCBI lineage: Eukaryota > Metazoa > Chordata > Actinopteri > Syngnathiformes > Syngnathidae > Hippichthys > Hippichthys cyanospilos. Next base: position 25,076,912 of record NC_142370.1, on the reverse strand, counting down.
GTGGCTGGTTTATTGCCACGGTGACAAGTGCAATATACATTACACTGTCATGTCTAAAACACGTATTGCTCAAGATACAATAATAATAATAATAATAATAATAGTAGTCATAACAAACTTGTTGAAACCAAACAAAAGTATTTGATCGGCAACATTGTGCGAGTTGAGACTGGCCGCCTGGCTTACTCGTATGCCTGCCCAAGTTCAAATAAAATAAATAAAATGCATTTATTTCCACGGTAGTTCCAAAGCTCTTCAAACAAAAATACTTCAAATAAAAGGCAACCATAAGGGTACAGAAACCGTGTGCTCTAATCTGCAATCAATCAATCTCAACTGCCCCAAGGCTCTTAAAGGGCCAGTATCATGCACCTCTCTTCCTGCCAAAACAACCAACAAAGAAAAAACGTTCTTGCTCTTGGCCATTACAAAAACAGAAATTTAAATGAGCTCTGTTTTCGGGTTCAAAACCAGTAATAATTCCAAATGCTGTGAATTGGCTCCTACAAACATGTCAATCATAGACGGATCGTTCTCCCATATTGGTCCTGGACGACGCTTTTCACCTCAGCTGTGCCCTCATAAATGACAGGATAAGTACCCAGAAGCACATTACCTGTCCACACATATATTTAAAAGTTGTTGGACATCGTCACATGAATCCTTGGAGTTCTGAGCTGCCTTGCATCATCAAAGCACCAGCCACGAATGATCCCACTTTTGCTGTGGCTGTCCAGGGCTGCAGCTAGGCCCCTTGATATACTCACAGCCCCCCCCCCCCCCCCCCCCCCCCCCTCCTTCCTTGCTCATTAATGACAAACCGTGAGTAATGAAATATAGCTCACTTTAGGAGCGACATCAGATATGTGCACGATGACTCACTCTGCGCATGTCTGACGTTGCTCACCTTGGTCCAAAGCCTGCTCAGGGAGTTTGTGTGAATGCTCAAACGCATTGAAAATTAGAGGGAACATTGGTTACAAGCAGCTTTCCATCAAGGACGGAAAAGGAACTTGAATAACTTGATGCATTAGAAATCAATGGTTGTTAAGAACTATTTCCAATGTTTTTTTTTTTTTTTGTATGAATGAGATCACCATCAATTATATAATTATATTCATTAAAACTCAAGGATTACATTTTCTACCAAAATTGCATGTCGAAGCTCAAAGGCAGATTAAAAACAATAAAAATAAATAACACTGAAGCATGTGGAATGATATGGAATGAACGCAAATGTTGTATTTAGAATTGTTTGGTGATCTCGCGCAATGTTTTTTGGAAATGGCGTATGCAGAAAAAATGTCCTACAAACCATTGCTCCATCTGACAGTAAAAACATGCCACCAATTTGGTCGGAATTCAAAAGAAATGTGGCCAAACAAAATAACGTGGACACAAATGCTTGTATTTTCACATGAAGGCTTTTATTTTAAAGTTGTGACCGGAAGAATGTCGCAACATTGGCTTCATCTTGCACAACCTGTTGCTATGGGAGTGTCACGAGTAACGACTCGATACAAATACCATAACTTTGTTCTGAACTCAAATGTAATTGTCAATTCCAGGCACGAAAACACAAGTTAATCATGCTGCATTTTATGGTACAATGCATTTTGCCAACATGTAGCGCGACCTCTCGCATAAGACAGCCACATGCTAGCAGCGCCCAAGTGCTTTATATCGGTTGGCGTGAGCAGTCAGATTACCTATCTCAATATACATTTAGCACAAAAAAAAAAAAAAAAAAACATGCTGATGATCAAACATATAAAATTTGGCCATTCATAATAAAGTAGAAAGGTGTTATTTGATCTTCTGTGTTTAAACTTGTTTTTCATCGAGCAAATATATATACAGGGTTTTCAGTTGAAGAAAAGTAGGTAAAATATTGGCGGATAAAACAAAGATGGTTCATAAATACTGAACAAAAAGGGCAATGGGCAAAACCCACAATTAAACAGGAACTGCATGTATGTTTGCTAAACTATTCAATATTAGGAAAGATATCAGCTGCAACTGAAAAATTGCCAGGCTATCCTTTTATATTAACATATGCCTTTATATAATTAATTCTATTGCAGTTTGCTCAGTAAAAACTAAACATTCTGAAAATTGGAAAACGCATGTTAGGCCTTATTTTATACTATTGATTTTGCAGGAAAGTTGGGCCTCATTGGGAATGAAATAGAATTTTTCTGTGATATTTGTTTGATTTTGTGAAGATTGTGTTTGAAAAATGGTGTAAGGAGTAGCATGCCAAAAAGAAGTGCAATGTGCAAACATGTAAAAATGTAAGGCTTCATAAGATTACAAAAACGTTTCCTGTAACCCCATCAATTATTTAAATTTTCAGCATCCATATAGCATTGCAAAATAAAAGAGAAAAAAAGTGAGACATTCCAGGAATGCCCAGCAAATTTCCACAAGGTATTGCCACAGTTACGGCAGGGGATCCACTTTTGAAAGAAAACATCAAGCACACTGAAGCACTGTTTGAAATATAATCAAATCAAACAAACTCAGCATCAACGCAGCGCTGCGAGCACACCTTCCTATCATCGAGTGTACAACAATCATCTTCCTTTTCATTCCCTCTCATCATAAATCTGTATAAATCCGCAAACCACTGTCTGGCATGCTCCATCTGTTTCCCTCACTCATGTACAGCGAGAGAAAGCCTCTTTGCATCCCTGCCTGCCAGTGGGCTGTCCTGGAGGCTCGCTTGAAAAAAAAGAAGCAAGTTCAAAGAATGGGGCGGGCACGCTAACAAGATAGGATATCTATTTCTGCGTCAGATAAAAAAAGAAAATTGTCCATTTTTTTTTTCAAAATTCAGACAGAGGGTTTCCTTTACATGTCATCATATTAAACGGACTGTTTAAGCACAATACTATAGTCCAAAAGGGCTACCTTAGTTCAACATTTGTGGTGGAGAGTAGCATTGCCTTCTTGGCTGAAGATTAAGGATATGAATCATTTTCAAAAACGTACATCTTCCACAATATCTACAGTCTTGGTGTCATCAAGTTAAAATCCTTTCAACCCGCAATTGGGCCAAGGCATGAATGACATGGGGCATAATAACACTGCATGTGTTGTAAAGAAATTTTGATTTGACAGTAATATATTCTATACAGTTATTACAAGAGTTCATTTCAAAATGTTAAGCATAATTAAAAATATAGGCAGTCTGCTGTGGGCAAAACTGCGGGCAGAACTTTCAAAAAGCGCAAGACACGGCGCGAGATGCAAAATACTAGTCTCTACCAATTGAAAACGGGAGAACAAGCTGAACAATTTTGCGTTAAAAGCAATTTGGAATCAACGGGGTGCTTGCTTTGACATGCACTAATGCGTGACAAACCCAAGCCAAAACCTCTGAAGTCCTTTCGCTTTCCGACGTCAGGCACCAGTAGCCAGTGGGCACGCCACAGTCAAAGCAACATGAAAGCCTCAGAGAAGGCCGAGGGCGGCTAACAGTCTGCAAACATGCCCGGGTGGCAGCCTCAAACACACACGCACACACACAAGCCCTCCTAAACAAATCAGGGCTCAGCGGTCCACACTAGGATCATTACACCCCCTCTACCCCGCCATCCTGCTACCACTAGGGTCCTGTTCACGCAGCAGGTGGACCCCCAGCCACACAGGGCCGTGTGTTAGCATTCGGCAGAGTGAGAAACCGCCAGTGAGCTCATATTATCATCATCATCATCATCCTCCTCCTCCCCTTCACAACTCTCTGGGTCTGACATCTCGGCACAACGCTATTGTTTCGCCTCAGCGCTGCTCTCTTGCCCTTTTCCCTCCAGTAAAGCGCAAAGGAAAGGGCATTCACAGTTGGAGGGTGGGGGGCTTGTTTAGACAGCGGGGGACCCACTTCAAACAACACAAATATGACTGGTCAAGAGGGCCAAGGGGGGAGGTTGGGGAGGAAGCAATCTGACAGTTAAAAGGTGGACAAGTTTGACACAAGAGATGGCACGGAAGAAATAAAGGATTGTTTACCTGTTGTCGACAGCAACAGCCAGAGAGGGCACCATGACAACATGAAAAAAAAAAGAAGAGACAACGTTTGTTAGCTTTATGTACAACATGAATTGAGAATCCTCAAAGGGGCCTTTTCCAAAGGGATTCAGAATTAATTGTTTTAAGGAAAAAGCCCACGACCAGTAAAATGCAAATGTAAGCTTGACACTGAGAAACACATCTGTTCTTTTCTTTTCTAGTTGCGCACATGAAGAGAAAGACGAAAGCCAAGCGCCGCTTGCCGCATGTCACTTTTGGCTAAATTCTTGTACTTCTGCTTGATGAGATGTCTCCATGCTGTTGTTGTTTGATGTGAAATATCTCATGACAAAGAAGATGAGTGCGCTTTTTGTTTTTCTGCCCAAAATGAACAGAGGAGTCCCTACTGAGAAGAGCAGAATGAAGACCCCCACTTTCCCGCCAGAGAGAGATGATAAATTTGGATATATGCATATTGCATGTCTATGTTCTTTTGCCAGGGGCAACGGTGCAGGATTTTCTAAGCTTAAACCGATTTGAATGTGGAAAAAGTAATAAATAAACATTACAAATCACAAGTTCATGTTGAGTTCAGAACTAAAGGCAAACATTGTACAAAACAACAAGGCAACATGATAAAATGGTGGAATTTGTCACCACTTTCTGTCTGGGTTCTCAACTGTTGCCCCTTTCAATGTCACCTCTTTGCCTGAAACACTCACACAGATACTTCATCTTTTAAACATAAATGATCACATTACATGTAGAACGTTCATTTAAAGAACGACTTGCTCTCTTTTTGAAGAGCTGGTGAAGAAAATTTAGGTCTTTTTTTGGACTGAATTATGGTGATAGACCATTCAACCATTTTTTTCATCATTTCAGTTTTTTTTGTTTTTTTTTTTTTAGTGAGCTGTCACCGTACCGTGGTTGAGGGGTTTGCGTGTCCCAGTGATCCTAGGAGTTAAGTTGTCTGGGGCTGGTAGGGCAAACGGGTCCTAGGTGAGGGACCAGACTAAGCATGGGTCACTGATTCATTATGATGAATACTATAATTGGATTGTGGTAACCTTTGACATCAGGGGTCACCAGGGCCTCCCTCTGGAGTCAAGCCTGAAGGTGGCGCTTGCTGGTCTGATGGCTAGACCTGCACCCATGGGGTCCAGCCGGGTACAGCCAGAGACGGCAAATTGGGTACCCTCTCTCATGGGCTCCGCACCTGTGGCAGGTGACAAAGGGGTCGGGCGCGGAGAGAGCTGGGCGGTGGCCAAGGATGGGGTACTTGGGACGTGGAATGTCACCTCCTTGGCGTGGAAGTAGCCTGAGCTGGTGTGTGAGGCTAAGAAGTTATAAGTAAATATACTGGTTGGACTCTCCTGCGTGCAGCTTTGGCGGTTGCTAAGGCAAAAGTACAGGTGTGGGACAAATTCAGTGAGGCCATGTAATGGTGCTGCTGACCTCAACTCGGGACGTCGTGAGTCGGTGGGCAGAACACTTTAAAGACCTCGTCAATTCCACTGACACGTCTGAAAACTCAGTGATTGGCTCTCCTACGTCTGTGGCTGAAGTCAGTAAGGTGGTTAAAAAACACTTTAGTGGCAAGGCCCAGGGGATGGATGAGATCTGCCCGGAGTTCCTATAGGCTCTGGATGTTGTAGGGATGTCCTGGTTGACACGCCGCTACAACATCGCATGGACATTGGGAACAGTTCCTTTGGATGAGCAGCACAGAGTGATGGTCCCCCATTTTAAGAGCATGCGTCCCACTCCTCAAAATCCCTTGTAAGATCTATTCAGGGGTGCTGGATAGGAGGGTTCGCAAAGAAGTTGAACCTCACACTCAGGAGGAGCAGTGCGGTTTGTTTTTTTTCCCCATCTGTGGAACAGTGGACCGATTTCACAGCCTAGGTAGGTCCAGTTTGCTGGTCTCAGCATTTCATCTCAGGTTTTTGCAGATGACGTGGTGCTGTTGGCTTCTTTAGGCTCTGATCTCTAACTCTAACTGGAGCGCTTGAACAACCTTCATTCTATCTGTAGTTTGAAATCAACTTTATCAGACAGTGACAAGGCAATTTTAAAATTCAAAACTTTAAAACCTTAACATGTGTTATTGTTCGCCTCCTTCAGAGTGACACTCTGAAGAAGAGTGGGTTATCAAGAACTTTGTTTTCACAATTTTTGAACCTCATTTTAGACTGCTGGTGATAAACCATTCTGTGTGTAGTGTCAAATTTACAAGGTCGATGTTTTCACTTCACAGAGACTTTAAGTAGCCAAATCACTGGGGAAGTTAAATTAACCTACAATATTTGACAACATAAACATGGAGACATTACATTTCAGTTTGACTAGCATTCAATGCATGAACTCAAAAGGAACAGAGCAAATGCACGTGGAAGATTAGATAACATATTAAAACTGCATGTTTAGACTTTTTTGTATACGATAGATGAAAGATACACTTCACTCCAAGCTTTGACATGACTGCCACTCATTTTTAATGCATGCCTTTAAAAAATTGTGAACGTCAAATGATATTGTATCTGTTATATCTTATTTATTTACATGGTTGGTTGGAAGAGTCAAAGAGCATGTGCTGATGTGACCTTACCAGATTAGTGCCGGTCTTATTGGGTTGCATCTGAAACTAAATAAAAATAAATGTGGCTGTTGTTTGGACATCAAGAATTAAAAAAATAATAATAATAATAAGAAGAATTTAATCAACATGAAAAAAACTTTGAAAAAAAAAAGAAGATGATGAATATATGTGAATTAAATTATTTGTAAAAATGTAATTCTCAATGATCAGCTTTGCTGTGACATGAAATGATAAAGTGATTGGTCTTCGAATCAAATTAATGTAATAATCAGCGGTACCATCACTGATGAGTTCATCCCCCAGATGACTTTTATGATCTTCAAAAAGATTTGATGTATTCATCTCGTGCTCCCACCCATGTTCCGCTTATCGTGAAATAAGAATCTATAAGATTCTTTGCATTAGTCCAGATTTTGTCGCTCTGTGTAAAATGGGCCTGCAGACAGAACGCCACCTGTCACAGCTCCACAAAGCCCGCCGTCAGCATAAACAAAGTAAAATCTGTGTCACGCCATTAATAGGGGCGAGTGATGCAAAACCACGATCATGTTTGTTCCGTGTTGTAATATCACTTTCTTTTGGTGTGGTACGAAAGGAAAAACGATTGAGCTGTCCTTTGCCCACGGCACAAAACGTAATGAAGGAACTTGTGCAGGCTTTGCTGTGCTGTCTCTTCAAAGAAAGGGAAACCATTGAATATCATGAATAAATGAATGAATTAAAATTTCCCTAATCATACTTCAGGAATCCCCTCTCCTCGTCTGCTCACCCACAAGACTGCCATAGAACCTCTGCCAGTATTTGTGTTTACAAACACATCTTTGCGTGCACAAACAAGGCGAGTGTGCTGCCTGATTCACTATAGCAACAGCACGTCTAACCTTTCCCAATCATGCGTCTTTGTCCAAGCTTCTTCATTAGGATTCATAAATCGTCAAAGAAAACAATTCTTCGTCCATCATTTGGCACGTTGTGAATGATTGTTTGCAAACAATATGATGACGATGAAAATAAGGGCCCTCTGTGTTGGGACTAAATGGACTTTATTTTTGCTTGTGGTTTCCAGTGAGCAGGTACAAAGTCTACTACAAGTGTTTTGCATTCTTGAATTAAACATTTTCTTTTTGCCTGCACATCTTATTTACTACACGTAAACCATGTATTACCATTAAATGTACCTTACAGCTGGGCACATTAGCATATCCATGAACCGACACACAGAACATGAAACAAATTATTTGCTAGCTGGGAGGTCACAAGTGAGGTTGCTGATTGAGAGTTTATGCAAATAACCCATTATCTCTCACGCATACAGTATTTTGCACTGGCTTCAATCTGATTAATGATAAAATGATGGGTTACACATGGTCTGAAGTGCAAAAACATATACTTCACGCTGAGCGAGGCCTGGGCCCAGCAACTCATTATGGCTACTTAGTGTCGGAGCCGAAATTTCCCCAAACTTTAGGATTTGAGTAATGACAGGCAAGTCGGTATACCTCCATCTCAAAGCAGGCTGTTAAAAAATGAGTCTGGAGACCACTACATGCTCTAATTGATATGACCTTTAATTGGTTATTCAGGGCGGAAGAAAGAAGAGGAAGACATCAAGCCAGTCCACTGTGGCTGAGGCTAAAGAGGCGCTGTGTAGATTGGCCAACACACACCCAGGCCCCGTGGACATAATTAAAGCTGAATAACAAACACTTACACAAGTGGCCCGCTCCCTTCCACGCAATTCGCAAAACATCCAAGACACAGGCTAACTGCTCTCTTAGTTGCTTCCTTAATCAGGGCGGATTTGTTCCTGGGTTGGGAATTTAATTGGAACCTGGACACAAATGGGGCGCTATTATCCAAAACAAAATTTGGTTAGTTTTAACTAAGCTCTTGAGCACTCTCTCTCCAACTATTGTACACGGAAGCATTCTGTAATCATGAAGAAATGAATAAGGAAACCTTGGGAACAGTTTTCTTCTCAAAAACAGAAAAAAAGGGCTGCTCTCTGTGCGTTTATAACAGGTGTCATAAAGAAATGAAAACAACAACAACAAAAAAAGGATAAATCACAAAGAAGATTCCAGCATCCAGATGGAACAGATTCCTTGTACCCGCAGCAGGTGAATTAACATCCGAAATTCTCCTCAGGCACAACAGATGTACAAACTCTAAATAGCACATCTGCATTGTGCTCGTTACCATTTACATAAAGCCGATCTGCATTTTGCACATCAGCAGTCTACAGGGAACTGCCCACATTCACTCTAGACAGAAAACCAGAGCTGAGCAACTAGACCTTTGTGTGGAATCAGACATCAATAATTAGTTTATGAGCCTTTCCTTTGAGTGAGTGTTTAGCTTAACATTGTAGGGCTTCAAGGTGTCCATCTGGGATGTTTAGCTACAGTGTATGCAAACCAGGCGAATGCCGGTCACCACATGATCCCCCTGTTGAGCTTTTCATTTGGCCTTTCGTCCACCTCCATCTCTACTTGCGTTCACCCCAGAGAGCTCCAACCAGAAGCGCTATGCAGGCACATGCCGGACGTCTAGACAAGGAGCTCATTAGCTTTGCGGAGGCTCACCAGCTAATGATTGCAGGGACCTAAGCTGCCTTGCCTACAGGATGCGGTAGGTCCTGATTGAGAGCGTGCTTTATTACAGGAGCTTAGGTAGTGGGGGGATTCAGGATTAACCCGTAAGACTTCCACCTTCATGGGTGCAACGAGTACTTGCAGTGCTATGTGCAGCTGTAAACTGCTTCCCTCTATTTGCATTGATATACTGACCGGAGGCTTAACACAAGTTGTGCATGCGTTTGTGTTGCTTACGGCTGTCAACTGAAATCATCCAAGTGGTCCGTGAAGTTTTTAAAATGTTCATTTGAATCAATTACTTTTAATAACTTCGGCTCTCTGACGAGGTCCTGCACGCTTGGGTGAGGCTTAACATTTTCAGGCACAGCTGAAGGAAAGATCTCACAGCGGCTGGCTTGTAGTTGTTTCGGTTGTTGTTGTTTATTTTGTTTTGTTTTGGTTTGGGGTTTTTTTCCCAGCAGGAGAGCGGCGGTCAGAGAGTGGCAGGCTGTGCCCTTTTGGCTTACAGGTCTCCTTAATGTGGTCAGACCGGAGGCTAAGCTGCCCTTCAAACTGACGCCTGAGAGTTCTGCATGTGAACAGCATTGCTACAGGGTGGACATTCTGTTAAATCGACAGCCCAATCAGATGCAGTGCCAAACCTAACCTACGGACAAATCCTTCCATATGCAGGCATTGTTAAAAGCACAGCCACGTGAAGTCCAAATCCGATTCGACGAGAATGTAGACAGGTTGACTTTACGAAGGTTTTATATAGGCCTACTAGTATATGACTACCTGTCGACATTTTGCACTTGTAATAATGTAAATCCTCTTTTATTTCCATGTGTGTGAAATGAGCATCTGACAGTTAACATAAAACGTGAACGGGCTTTATGTAGGGACTTTATGTATTTACAAACATAATTCCGTTGATAAATCACAGTTTTCAATAGTTTGTCCAATAGATGGCATTGTTTCGTTCGGTCTCTGTTCTCTGCCTTGAAAGGAGAAGAAGACTTTTATGTTCCTTTCATGTTTTCTTTGATGGCCGTGTGTGCATGCCCGTGAATAAAAAAACCCTGCCAAATAATCGCATGCTGACCTAATACTAAAGTTCCTCTCAAGCCAAGTGCAGGCTCTCAACAGTAGTATTATACTAAACAAGTGAGGACGGTGAAAGTCAAAAGAATAGTGGAACAAGCAACTTCTCTGAGTTTTGCCTTTTTGCATACTTAGAAAACCTGAGAACCAAATGATTCGCGAAGAAAACCCATAATGGTAGCATCTGATTGTCGCACAATTGGCTTTGTGCAGCTGCGTTCCAAGCACGTCCATCCGTCATTTAGCTGATTGCCGCAAGGCTGCCAACCTATCAGGTGCATCATCTCATCATCCCCTTGCAGAAACATGAGGTCAAACACTGCATATAGAAGGCCCGCTGTGCTACTGTGTACAGCAGATTGGAAGGCATTTAACTGTTGATTAGCCTGACGCTAGGGTGGCAGAGTTCAACGCTCGGATTGCACAGCTGCAGACCAACAGCAACGCTCGAGGACAGGGGAAGCAGAGCAGACATCCAATGACAAAAAAGTTCATCCCAATTGTAAAACACCCGTGCATCTTTGTGTGTTTTGGCTTCCAAACAATTAACTCCATCAATGCACATTTGCGCTCACATGCGCAACCATGACCTAGGAAGTTAAAAGTGACAGCTTTGCGTGATCTAACTTAATGACGTGATTCGATCGATGGTAGTTGCATTACAGTGGGTGTCGATGTCGAGTTGTGTTTGTGTTGAAATTGCGCGTTACAGTCAAAACTGTCGGCCAACCCCCTTCGACATTTGATGGTCAGCCAGGTCCGTCCTTTATCGACCTAAAGCCAACATATACTGGCTGACAAGGTTCACTGTGTCTGTTGCTGATCATTGCCCCCTGTGAAGAATGGATTGCACGCCTCCTGTTTTGTTCCTCATGGCTTGAGATGACATGCAGCTAGGTACCCACATATTTTCCACAAGGCCACAATTCATATTTTACATTTAACGTCAGCAAGTGTTTGCCTTGCAAAAGTAATCAAAGTAACGATCCTTTAGCACTGAACAGCAATGGGAGGGATGCTGTGATGCCGGAGTCAACAGAATGTCATTTGTAATAGTGCCAATGTACAAGTGCATGAGGCATCTCCAAATATTAATTAGCTTTGCTGTGTATCAGATCACTGACACGCCTGAAGTGAAGGTGATAAAGAGGCCCCGCTATTTATCTGCTCCTTGCCTCCATTGACAAAAAGGTGCAGATAAAGTCGGTATCATGTGCTTCATGCACAGGGAATCATGTCCAAAGTATTTCCTATCCCTTCTGAAGTCAATAGGCCTGTAACGTGAGCGCGGCGCTAAGCCATCCCTCGGTAGGTTGACTGAGCGGGCTGATGAAAACAAAGGCATGGAAGGCGGATGAGAAGAAATAGAGAGTTCCGTGTGCTTGAATTAGCGCCACAGGAACAGCGGCAAGGTCATTGTCAAGAGAAGTGAAGGAGAAACTATGTGACTGAGAAATAGACAGGCTGGAGCAATGGGTGGAGAAAGCTTAGAATGCTTATATTTTTTGTCCCAGAGGCTAATATGTGGAACCGTTTTGGTCTGTATAATGGGATTCTGGGCACTAAATCATTATTTAATTCCATAGTTAACATACCATTTAAGTGCTGAGGATTACATGGAGTCCGCGGCGATAAAACAATGCAGCAAAGAATAAAAAGCAGGCTCTGCATCCCACCAGGCAAACAAACAAATGGGCTTTGTTTCACTTTTATGACCATTACTTTATCAATAACAAATCAGACTTTTTGATAGCTCAGCACTCAAAGTAATAGGCAACAGAGCAGCCCATGGAGCATGCTGAGAGTAGGAAAGTAAAATGGGTTGTGGCTGCAGAGCCGTGCGATGGGAGGCGAAATAGGACCAGGCCTGTCATGAGAATGTCAGAATGTGGACAGCTTTAGAAATGTCCAGTGTGGACGCACGCTCAGGCGTGACGTTAGAGCCAACCTATTATCTTTCGCTTTGTCACTTTGGTTTTTCAGCAACAAACTTTGGAATCAGATTTAACTTTAGCACCGAGAACTGTCATTCTCATCAACCGTCGCAAGACAAGCTACTCTCACCTTCACTCAGTGGGAAGCTATTGCAGAGGTCCCCGATTGCCGGTACGCGGCCCTTTAGCGGTCCGTGGATCAACCGGTACCGGGCCGCACCCACAATAATGATGTTTTGAAACTGATTTAGTTCATCCTTTAACAGTTCATTTGTACTTTGTTTGGCTTGCTCTTTGTTTTTTGGTGCCGCCTCTGGCCGCTGTTATTACATATTGTAGTGAGGAAGGATAGTGTGGCTTCACTTCAGAGCAGTCACTGTTTTTGACACACACGTTGTTCAGTCTCTGTAAAATCTGGCCCAAGAGTGTACTTTCTTTGTAAGAATGTTGTAATTTATGATAATCTGCCCAAAATCAGATTGTTTGTTGATCCAATACCTCGTGACTTTGGATAACATGCTTGCTCTGGGTAGTTCTAATCTTCAGCATGTCACATAGAACTGCCTTGTATGCGTTTAGCTCTATTGCATTTTTTCCTACGGTGTACGATCGTATTTTCCTTTGGTACAGCATATGCAAAGGATTTGCATGGATAAGTACTCATATGCATCTAATTAACGTTTTGTATTGAAATGATAGCGTTTGTATTCAGTTATATGATTGATTTAATCCATGTAATTTGTGTACATTTTTGTACATTTTTAGGCAGCAGCCCCAAAAGTATTTTTGAGAATCATAACTTGACTGTGAGAAAAGAGTCGGTAAAAAGAGTCAGTGTACTCTTCAAAGATATTCTGTACATTATATGTTCATAGTGAAATGCAATGAGGTGACAATTCGGACTGTCATTGAAATTCCACCCGGTAGCAACGGTCGGAGAAAAGCACTCCAGCTACGAACAAGAGGCCTTGAATCATACACAGGAGAACGATCTAGGTTCAGTCCACTACTGCTTTTCATCATTTACCTCAATTCAATTTTATTTGTGTAGCACCTTAAAACAGCCGTTCCTGCATATCAAGTGTTGTTCATCGGGGTAAGATTGGTTATGAAATAGTAAATAGAGTGAACATAACATATCAACAAATTAACCCAATAAACTAAGCAATAAATAGTACTTGAATAGAAATATTAAGTAAAAATAGAAAATACAAAACAATATGACAATGCCGAGTGTCGTCCAATGTCAAAAGCCAAAGGATGAACCAACGGCCAATAAGGACCAGCCGACTTTTTGCTGAGACTGACATTTTTCAAACTACAACAACTAGACACAGGCTAAAACGAAACATGTACAGTATCACTTGATGCAACCGTGGGTATGAATTGACAACTGAAAGCCAATTTAGGACTTGCGGTTGTCTCTGAGGCTGTTTGTTGTCAATGTGCCCTTATCTCCTTTCTTCAATATTTCACACAATCAAGGCTCTTGTCAGCAGGGACCCGTGTGTTCGGTATTAAACTCATCGGGGAGAATTAAAGACAGGATGTTTGCGAGATCAAACCAGAGGACCCCTGGGCTTACTACATCAGCCAGCAGCAAAGAGGCAAATGCACAACAAATAGACATTGACGTTGCAGCTCGGGCAGAACTTTCACACACTAGCAAACTGCTAAGCAGCTGCTACAAGGCTGACTGAGAAATATGGTTGGTTAGTCTGCAATATATTGCACATGGTGATTATGTGTGCTAAACGTATGCATCTGCAGATCGATGCTTCTGTTTGCCTGGCTAATGATTGGAGCAAGTCTCATTGAAATTGTACACTACAATTCTCTGCACCTGGAACAAGCACTGGTACATTTGAGGGTGCTAAATAGCTTGTTAACTCATTCTAACAGATCGTGTAACACAATCGAAACAGGTATGCACGTGGTGCAGACCAGAAGATTTAAAGGATAGCGTTAAGCTTTAGATAGTGTTGACAGTTTTCACAATAGAAAATTAGGTATCAAGCAAGGGGCAGAGTTTGGACACATATTTGGGCAAAAATCCAGTGTAACCACAGCAACCATCGGAAACAATACCTGGAAAGTTAAACTAGACTAGACTAGGAAACGAGACTCCGAAAGAATCTAAGATGACAGCTTTACATGGAAGATTAAGAGGTCCTGGTTTGCACCTCCTCTTCACATACACCTTTAAAAACACAAAATTACCCACCACAATTCAACTCAGCTTTTGAATCACTTGCAACAGTCATCTATTTCAACACACTCCTTCTACAACACAATGAACTGCATGGCAACCCACCCCATTTGGCCGAGACAACCCTGGTCACGCCCTGTTGGTAGATTAATTTATGCATCTGCTTGTGTGCGCAATCAGGTTTGCACACGTAAACCTCTAGTAAATCAGGCCCTTAGTTTGAAAGGTAGCTCTTTTAGGTAAAAGATGTGTCCCTTTGGACTATACAAAGTCATGACCACACTCAATAAAAATCCTTTTTTTGTTTCTCAGCTGGTATGGCCAATTAGTGTGAAATTTAGTGACAGAACACCAGTGGAACTAGGCCAGTCCTTGCGTAACTATCGATTTAATTTTACTTGCCGGCTTAGCTATATGATACGAGGAGAGAACACAGCGCCTAATTAATAGTGACATCATCTGATGCCATCAAAGTAGCAAAGAAGTTTTGATCCCACTATAGACTTTGTGAGATTCTTGTTATACAGTAATTGCGACTCTAAAGCTTAGTGTTATAATTAGAGTGGAAGCCACCCTTATTTTCCCCAGTGTCACAGCCTTGCTAGGCCAAAACCATCTGGGACGACTGAGTTTGAGCTTGGTTTTATTTTGGTGTTCCAGATGAGAACAGGTTGCGATGACAGGTACTCAATGGGACAATTTCTTGTCATTTGCAAGAGCAATAAAATCATTAAAACGGTGTCAAGATAAAAGTATTTATAATGAATGTGTGCTCGCCTGTCCCTAGTCTAAATGAGTAGAGTTTTTTTGTTTGTTTGTTTGTTTTAAGTAGACTGTTTGGAATTCCAGAGGAAAAAAATGTCTTGAGGACAGAAGGCATTTGCAGTTTGCAGAGTAGCTGGACAGAGTGTTTCATAGAACCCTATGGGTCACACAGAGGAAAGCACATGGAACGCAGATGCTGAATTAATAAAAGACTCCAGTTCTGTACCACGTCGCTAAAGAAATTCTAACCAGCGTCCTTCCTTTTTCAACCTCTCTTTGGGATTTCTTCCACACCAAATTCTCTGAGAAGGCTCCCATGGAGTGCTTTGGCCAGAAAGACACATCGTATTTGTCAGAAGCACAGGAGAGCAGCAAAGAAAGAAGGCAGAGCAATTTAAGTGGTGTCTTTGATAAAGCACTGTTTTTTGAAGCACCGCACATTTAGTTTCAACAGGCCAAGAGGAAATAAAGGATGGCAAAGTGTGTCTCGGGACGGTGCTCCACATCAATACAAAGCAAAGATACCTGGATGTCCCTCACACAGAGGCAAAACTCTAAAACCAGCACTCTTCTTTTTTAACTTGTGCTATTTGATGGTCTCCCCCTTGAATGTTAAGTCGCTCGGTGCCCGCACCACGGAGAGTTCAAGCACGGCAAAACCTCTCCCCCTCTAACCCACCACAGTATCTGCAACATGTGCAGCCTGGAAAACTTTCCAAAGATGAGGGCATAACTTTCCCTGAGCACCAGATTCTAATCTTCACTTTTACTGCAAGATGGAACGTGCATGGATACGCTGTTGTGAGTCGCTAAATGAGCTGGTCAAAGGTTTGCTGGCACCATTTAGCACCAAATGATCACTTTTTTTTGCCTGCTTTTTTTCCTCTCCGCTAGGTTTTTCATCTCGATATATCAACAGCAGAGACAACACTGTATGTGTGTGTGAGTTATTTCATGATTTACTTGGTAAAGGCTAATTAATGAAGCAGCAGGAGCAGCATTAGTCAATGGCTAAATGAGACCCAAGGTGCTGACGTGATCCAACACGAGCCCGTTCTCGTGAATTCTATCCCTCCACATTCCCACTTGTGTTGAATCTATTGTAATTACTCCACTAGACCTTTCTTCAAATTTGTTCGGATGCACAGGATCATTGCAGAATGGTTCCCATCTTTCTTCAACAAAAACTTTGCTGAATACAATTGGAACAACTATTTTAATATAGCAGTCCTTTTGGTGCTTCACCGTCTGCCCTGATATTCTAAAATAAAGCTGCGGGAGGGTCTGTAATGTATATCCTATGAGTCTGCCCGTGTTTATGCGATCATTAATTCCAACTTTGCTTTGAATAATACTTATTACAACAGAACGATTCAAATTTAACGTGACGTGTTCAGCAGCAGTGAGGACATTCATTGGTAACGCTTGCGTAGTCTAAACTCTGATACACACTGACCACGGTGGAATGATTTTACCGTTCTCAGCCAACTGAAGGTGGGCGACAGTTCAGGCTCTCTGGTCCCGTGAGAACAGAAAGTGTTAACACAGCAATGGCTCCAGCATTGCTGAGTGGCACAAAGAGCTCGGAGGGAGGGGTTGACAATTGCAGGGACTCACCCCTCTCTACCCTTTGGAATCTCCTCAATGTGAAAAAAAAAAAAATACTTGCTTGTCTCTTGATTATAACAGCCAGTGAAAAGTGCGTCAGGACCTCTAAAGCTCCATTATTGCTCCAATTTAGCACCGCTTGTATTCTTGCTGTGGCAGTCATGCGCTGTGAGAGCCAGCCAGTGTCCCCCAAATTATTTATTTTATGGCCAGCCAGCAAGAGCACAAACTGTACGCTGCTACAGCATAGCTCTGGATCCATTCAGACCACCATTTTGCCTAAGCCTAATTGCGTTTCATTTGGGGAGAATGTCACTATAAACTGTAGGGGTATAACAGTGTACTCTCTAATGAATGTTCAATTAACAAGAGAGCACCCACAAGGCAAACTGGGCCCATAAAGCTTCAAACCAGCTGAATGCTTTCCAATCGACGCAATCGCTTCCGGAGGTACCACAGAAAAGTATTAGACCAAAACCCCATGTTTGCAAAAAATAACTATTCAATGTTGACTTTCTCCTCATTCTGAGCATGATCACGTTCGTTCATTTTTTCAAAGTTGTTCAAAGTTGAGGATGCACCAAGTAACGCCAAACAACTTAGCGGCATATTACCGTATGGTTACATATTCCCTAATTTCCCTTGTCAGCATTCCAGAGTCAACCAGAGTTTGGTGTGTTGTACTTAAAACACTCCTAATTCTTGTATATAAATACATCCAATGAACACTTAGCTAATTCTTAGCCCACCATTTTCTATCTTTCCAATATTGTATTACGGTATGTGATGTTTTAGACCATTCGGACTGTTCAATCAAGACAGACATAACGATGAGTTTGGTGATATTATTAAGACAGTACCTAACAAAAATGAGTAGACACCAGTTTCCACCTGTTTTCCTACTTTAGCAACCAGGAGCAGAACATTAGTTGGTTTCACCCAAAATCCACTTACTAAACAGTGGAGGGAACAAGCCTTTGTGTTAAGAAACAATGACCGGTGTCTTTAATGGCAAAACAAAAATGTATTTACAGGTAAACAAATTAAGGAATGTAAAGAGTCAGGGTGAGTTACCGCATGGGTTTGGGTTGAACATAGGTCTGGTTTTAATTTTATAAGGCACCCACATTCACTCAATGAACATAGTCATCTTTTTGCATGATAGCAAATAATGCAGCATATACTCTGTTCATACCATTACATATGCTGTTCCAGTGTGAGGAGCCTAACGCAACTTCCCTGTTGGCAGTTTGCTTCCTCATAACTGATGTGACAAGCCAAGAGTCTCATTTTTATCTTCTCTTCAACAGTAGTACTCGTCTTAAAATAAAAACCATGAAACGCGGCATCTCCAGCGATCTGCAACTCATTCAAGAGTTAAAAAAAAAAAAAAAAAAGTCATACAAGCTGGACAAAACCCTTTTCCACGCCTACCTATAAACATGTGCTTGATGAATGTATTGGTGAACAGTAGATTCCAGGTGATGATACGTGGAGGGCTGCATCAATTTCTCAACCACTAATAGATTATAAAATCTATCTTTTTTTTTGTAAAGATGAATTGTTTTGACACCTAGTTGAAATTGAATTGCCCATATCGTTGTAATTTGATACTCTCAGCAGTAAATATTGTCTGGCTTCTGTAAAGCTCCACTTAAGCAGACTCCTAATCTGTGTTTTGAATCCAAATCAAAGATTTGCAAACATTTACTTTTACTTACATACATTGCATTTTCTTAGATGTCTGCCCAAACCAAAAACGGGATTTTAATTGTTTTGCCTTTCACGCGCTGTCAATCTGAAACTGCTTGTGTTTGAATAACTGAATATAAATCTGATATTTTAATCTGGTTCATATAATCAATTATGACAAAGAATAATGAGTAGTTGCACCCCCATTTAAGTGTATTGCATTTTTGTGTATCTGAATATCAAGCTATGATCACATGACTGTTTGTGCCGTTGATTGCCAGTCTTGATCATACAATGATGGCATCATCAGGCAAAGTTAGGTAATTGAGCGAGGAGAAAAGGCGCCGGGCTCTGCGGACACTGTCATCACCTCTGACAAACATGCGGCTGCGTTTAATCATCATGTGTTTACTCTCCTGCCCAGCAAGCCAATCTCGCGGAGCCCCAAAAATCGGACACACTGTGGCCCCACGCTATTAACTAGAGTCAACAGTGCAATGATCTGTGCCTGGCGTTACCGTCTCATGATGGGTGAGGAACTGCAAGCCCACCCCTGCCGCTCGCCTGCTGGAGTTAATTTATCTGTGTGATAAGCAGGTGGATGAAGAGAGGAGAGGCCCTCAGACCGAGCCGCACTGTCAGACCTGGCAGAGTGAGTGACAATGCTAATAGCCCAGTCCCATTAACTTCGCCGTACGCCTTGCCTTTATCTACCACCTGAAAGACTGTTTGTTTGCTTGCTGGATGTTAATATTTGCCCCCAGACATGACAAATACATTTGTGCATTTTGAGAAGATGTGACTTGGAGAAGAGATTGTGTTCCTCACAGCTCCGCTCTGTGATAAAGGATAATGGTGTTTGACTCAACTGAAACTACGACGTAAAAAAATCTTGTTTCTTCCTTCTTTTTTTTTTCTTGTTGTTGTTTGTTTTGTTTTTTTTACCTTCAAATGAACAGTGTCTTGGCTCCCATTATTCCACCAAGCTGTTGGCTTATCACGATACAACAATGTTCGGCCCGATAAAACATAATGTAACGCTGTGTTACAACAGTGCATTAAGGCTATTTATTCTTATCTTGGGGCCACGTTGCTGTTATAAAGAAATGGTGTTTGCGTGCGGACAAGCCCTGTGGTGAGAGCTCAGTGCTCTGGTGCGAGGCGGAAGACTGAGAAGATGTTGCTTTAATTGGAGAGCTACTGATCCTGCAAGGCATTTGGGTGCCAGACGTTGGCGTCGATGCTTCTCTCTAGATTCCGCTGAGCAATCACAAAAATGATATTGGGGGACAGCAGGTGATCCATAAAAGCTCGGTTTTAAAGCCTTGTTAATTATTCCTTCAGAAGTCTAATGAACAAATGCGGAGAAAACGTTGCAAGGGGCAAATCTGTCCGAGGGAGAGGAGGAGTAGCTGACTCTTTAAAGATCCAGTGAGGTGCATTTGTTAAGCTCATCTGTCAACACGACTATTATTATTAAACTCAGAGACATGTCATTGTACACTTATGATGTCTACATACACGGATGCTGCACTATTTAATAGGCTACCGCATGCAGGCTTGCAGTATCAACACACACACACACACACACACGCACGCACACGCACACAAAAACCTCTCGTGCATAATGAAGGCAGCCATTCAATACTTGCAGAAGATGAATCTGCATAGATTATCTCCAACTTGATTTAGGGGCTAGCATCTGAGCGCATAATGTGTACAGTACATCTCCGATGTATACCGAGTCCTCTGAACAGTTGAATTGTGTTTCTGTATAGTTTATCATACTTCCCTGTGTGGATCACACATCATATTCTGTCTTTGGCTGGAGAGGGCTTAATACAAGGCACGCCTGCCAGCTCTTTTGCTCCGCAAGAGGAATGAGAAGAAAGCGATTAGCTCAGCTACCCATCCATGACCTTGATATTATGATGAAGACAGATAAGAGCTTTCTTCCTCCACCTGCCCAAAGCCTGTGAGGCTGTTTAAACAGCAGGCCAGCCAATCACCATCCATTCAAAAGCAAATCTCTTCTACCGAGGCTCAATTTTTCAGTCGTTTCTTTTAATATCCTCAGTCAATTAATGATGTCATAACGGTAACAGTCTGAAACAAATGTGTGCTATGCACCAGCTCCTCCAGAGAGGTGATGCCATGTTTATGAGTTTAAAATGTGTCGTCGTATGATTAACTTTAATTGAAAGGCATTTATATATATATATAATATATATATATATATATATATATATATATATATATATATATATATATATATATATATATATATATATATATATATATATATATATATATATTTCAAATAAATGCAACGTTTTTTGTATGGGTGTGTAAAAAAAAAAAAGTTTCACATAGGAATAGGGGTTCTCATTTACTCCAATTATCACCATATCAACAATGAAATAAAAAAAAAAAACTTAATATGCTTCCTGTCCACTTCTGTGTGTGTGTGTGTGTGTGTTTTTTCTGTCCGCTTCCATACTACGTCGGAGACGCACTGTCCAATGACGTCACCATCAACAGACAATGGAGGAAAATCAACTGCCCCATCTTAATTGAAAGCAACATTGTCGCATTCTGTAAACTTGTGTGACACATGAATATGAATAGGTAGTTTTGTTTCTGCTGCGTTCCTTCGATCAGTCTCCGGCATTCTCTTCACTCTACTTTTCTCTCTCTCCCTCGCGCGCATGAATTAAATTAGCTAACCTAGAACAAATATTTGTTGAGAACAGATAGCAAATGATCCGCAATCAACAGAGCACAAAAGAACAAAACAAATTATGCAAACTTTAACTTAATACACACACATATTACTCACATACATTCAAAATAAATAACTAAATAAATATTATTATTGTGATTGATAATGCTCCTGACATGCTTAGAGATGAACAAATTGGCACACGTCAGAACATATAACTTAGCTGCTCACTTGAAAAAGTGCATTTTCATATTTTATTTGTCATAATTGTACTGTTGCAGTGATCCCTCGCTACTTTGTGCCTCACCTATCACACACTCAGTGCATCACAGATTTTTTTCACTAAAAAAAAAAGCTCAATCGCTATATATATCACGGCATCTGTTTCCTATTTTTTTTTTTTTTAAGACAGTCATGTTCAGCCGCACATGATACACTGCAACTCTCCCATGCTCAGTCCTAACATGAAGTCAATTAGAATTCAGCTATCTTGTGTCGCTATGCTGTGTGAAATCTAACTTAGCCAGAAGCCAGGGCATTCGCATTAACACGGCTCGGGCTTCCGCGCAAGCGCAGATGGAGATATGAGCGGCCCTTATACTTATTAGACTGCTGTAATAGCCAATCGAGTCATAAAATCAACATCTAGAAGCCTCACGTTGAACGTCACGTGAGTGAACGCTTACTGCAGGAAGGCAATGCAATGCTCAACAAGCAAGCTATGTGGTGTTGGCTTTGGCTGATTGCGTTAGAGGTGTAGCGTAGCTAATTCTGACCTGTCCTGACTTGACCATATTTGTGAGTGGGCTACCAGGGGCGTGAGATAACACTGGCAAATAGTTCTGCTGGGAGTGCCTTTTGTTTGCGAAGGATCGATTTGGTGTTTGGAGCTACACTGGATTTGCAAACTTCAGTTGTTTAACCAAGGCAGCAAGGACACACCAAAGCACGGCTGGACACACGCGCTATGGTGCTTTTAAAAACTTATGGGGACACCCGAGTGAATATACAGTATTGAACATCTCAGTTTGAAGGGAAAGAGAGCTCCTCAATGCGCTACGGTGCTTTTCAAAAAACCTTTGGAACACCTGAGTGGATACACTGCACATCTCAGTGGCAAGAGAAAGCTTGAACCTGAAGAGGTCAAGAAAAATCAGGAGCTATTGAAAAGACTGATCGATTGTGACCACCGTTTGTTTCGGTACAAGCATTTTATTTCTTTATTGTTTCGTTTTTAATATTTGTGTTATTTTATTTCATTCATATTCAATTAATAGTAAAGAATTAAAATGATGTTCTTATATTAAACTGCGATTTGTAGTTTGGACTTCATAAAATTCCATGGGTATTTATTTTAAAATGTTAATTTTTTAAAGTTTTGACAGCATCACGTAATATGACAAGTTTTAATGGCTGAAGCGGGCTTATTGACATTTAAAAGATCCGGAAAATAGCCTGTGTAGCATGGTTTTATATATATATATATATATATATATATATATATATATATATATATATATATATATATATATATATATACACACGCATTCCACTCAACTAACTTCAGGAGGTTCAAATGGCTACCGAATGATCCAATGTTTACTCGTTTACATTTGTACGGCATGGAAATTGTTGTTTCCCTGCTAACAATGTTACGAGACTCGAGGAGTACATATTACAGAGAGCACGTTATCTGAACACAAGAAAGATCTTAAAGCAACTGTTCGAAATAATGAGCAAAGCAGAAGAGATCCACACTTCATCCTGACCTAACAAAGAGATTAAAAATGTGTGTGGAGCTGTAGCACCCTGCAATTGCTGACTGTACTAAAAGATGCTGGTTAGGTTGCCATGTACCCTAGGGAGGTTCAAAACTTTCCATTTACTTCTTCGACCACATCCTAACTAGGATGATATTGCTCTCTTGTATAAAATTAGTGTTAGAGCAGCACTTTGAAAGCTCTGACAGCGCTGACCAATGATCTGGTTATGCGTCAGAGAGACAAAAACGACAAATGGTTCAGACTATTCTCTCCCTCCGGAATTTCCATCCTATTGTATTATTTTAATACAAATCTATAGTGCTATGCCAATTACAATGTGCAAGTACGTGATTACAGAATCAAATAGCTTTCATGAATGGTAAATTACGATATGGCTTCAATGTAACTTGACTCAGCCAACAGTCAGTGAGTAGAGTTCAAGAAAAACGACTTTAAATTCTGTATAGCGCACTTCAAAAGGGCTATGCTTAATGCCCTACCAGACCTGATTATTTAAGTCCCTGGATTTGGCTGATAAAGCTGGAAATGCCCTATGACCATTGAATGAACTTCACTTATTTTTAGAATGACTCGTGATTCATAGGCTCTAATACATTAGGGACTGAAGGAGGAAAAGAAATATAGGACAAGAAATGAGAGTCAGTGAGAGGGTCTAAAAAGGGAGACTTTGCGAAAAACAAGGTGAGGCGTTGATGGAAGGACAACTGAGAATGCACACTGAAACAAATGTGTTTTTGATAGCAGTCGAGTGACTGCATATTGATGGCTTGTTGCCACTACACTTGAGACATAGACGACCTTCAGAGAGAAGGGTACACAACACTTTAAATTGTAGCAATGAAAGGCATTATAAAACAACAACATTTAAATTCTGCCAAGCATGATTGTGATGCCAATTTGGATTCAAATCTGGGTAACTGGAGCAAGGCTTTTACCCAAATGTGTTGTACAGGTGATATACATTAAGTATACAATAAATCAAAATGACAGGGAAGCACTCAAAATTATTGAAAACCAAAACACTGAGCATTTGACAATGTGGCAAATGTCAAAGGCCTTCTACCAATTCACAACAAATGGATGGAAACGTTTTTGCAATGCAAACAAATAGATCACGCCAAATAATTGTAAAACTGTTGTGATTAAAAAAATGTATACAACAAAGTTGGTTGCACAAGTATGCACACCCAGAGTGCACACAAATAGCTGCGGCTGTATTCCACATTAACCGATTACATTCAAAACAATGTTAAAATGGAGTCAGCACATACATTTTGATGACCCCCACCCCCCCAAAAAAAGTTTGATATTTATTCATTTGTTTGTTTATTTAGTTTGCTTTCCAGAAGAAGCCCAGAAGATTTGTGCGAACACCGCCTGCTATTTGGAACTGGTCATAATTCCTCCACCTTGTCTATATCGCCAATAGTAGTTGAAGAAAAACTGGCCTGGAGCCTGATTCTGTTACAACAATGCTTTACTACTATGGGCATTGTTACAAGCAGTGCTATATTTTTTGTTTTGTTTTGTTTTTTTGCATTAACCATACCTTTTGAACTATGAGCGAAAGGTTTACCTTGATTTCAACAAATGATAAAATCATCCAGGCAAATGGAAGAAAATATGTACAACAAAGTGTTTGAGTCAATGTTTTGCAATTGCCTTTTTTTTTTTAAACCAAAGGGGCAAGTGAAATGCAAATTTGTCAGGAATGATGAACTAGTGTAATGATTGTATAGTAACATCACTCAGAGACAAAAATGGAGGAAATTGCAGTTCCAAAGTAAAGTGCCTAAAGTGCCCCTCGAGATATTTCTGAACCTTTGACATTGCATTCTCATTAATGGCATCATTAGCTAAAGATATGAACCTTCTTTGTTTAGCCCTTTGCCTCCAGTGGGTGCCATGGCAACATCCCAGCCTTTTCTCTTTCACCTTCTCTTATGGACTTGCCTTTCTGTGTGATCTTGTGCTATAACAAGCAGACAAAGTCCAGTGGGATACTAAATGCTTGCTGCCAAAACTCTCCTTGCAGCCCCTTTTATCGCCAGATCCTTCCCCTGCTTGTCACATCTGAGTGCCTCATCTGACTCAAGTCTGGAGTGTGACGGTGGAGCTGTGTATCGTATAGGCATCTGCAATGCCGAAGAAAGGCAGACAAAGCAGGATGCGCACAGTCTTATAAAATGCAATGAGACCTCAGGGGTGAAGGGCACAAGAATGGGCCCAGCAGTTCAACACTAATTAGCTCTGACCTTGACAAGCCATCCTTTCTCCCGCATCTAGAGACAGCTGATGGTACTGTGCTAAACACACAGAGAAAAGACTGACAACTGCAGACCCTAACCCCATACGTACATTCATAGAACTTGTGAAGCCTTCATCTCATTGCGTTAGAAAAACTAAAAACATAAATATATAAGCTTTGTGGGAACCCAACTGAGCCAGTGTGCATAGTAATGGACCTTTTAGGCCCGGGGTGTCAAACTGATTGTAGCTCAGAGGCCACACGGAGGAAAATCTATTCCAGAGCGGGCCAGACAGGTACAATCATGCTATATATCTTCAAAACATCGGTTATCAATGAGATGTCGACTTTTTTGTTTGGGGTACCAATTGAAAATATATAAGACAAATAAAGTAAAATCATTTCCATTTTGGTACCCTTTGTATCCCAATATAGCATTTTTCCTTACAGAGAAAATGTGTAAGATTTAGGCCGTTTTTCATGAAAAAGGATATTTAAAATAATTATACATTTCAAAAACTTGCATATAAATGTAAGGTTTAAATATAATCGTAGGTCTAGCTATCATTAAATTATACTATATTGGGGGTGGCACCCATCCGGAGGCTGCCATGTCTGTTATAGCTACGGAAAATGGTGCATGACACACCTCCTGCTGTGTCATTGTCCCTTTAAATTGCATGAAATGAATTGAAATGTTATTTTATATTTTTCCATTTCTTCATAAAATGTATGTTTTGTGTAGAACACATGATAAGATAACCTCAAAACACTAGTAATAAAAATAGCGACCCTAGGAAGGATAATGAACTAAACAAAATGGATGGATGGATGAATATAACTACATACAATGAATCCCAAGTATCCAAATGAAGAAAAATGCCCCAATCAAAATCTGGGCTCGTACAACTTCTTTGCAAGTAGTGCAGTGAAGTGCAAAGAATGGAACAGAATAGAATCATGCTGTCTCAGTTTAGACATTGGGAGGCAACCACAAAAAAAAAAAAAAAAAAAAAAATCACAAAGTAGTCAATGACGTCAAATCAAATTTGAAAGCACAGTGTGTTAACTGCAGATCTGTGAATAAAATCATTTTAAAAAGAAATACAAAACCGATTATATTACAACATGGGTGGAAGCCGAATGTCTGGCCCATACGGTGACCCATCCGCCTTATGTAAAGCATATTGGGGTGATGGAAGAATTTTACCTGAGCTGAGCAGTAGCACAATGAAACTACAGTACATTAGATACTAATGCAAATGCTAGTATAGTGTTTCACTTTCGGTCAGTGGAGCGATTAGCAAGCGATTTCGCTGGTAAGTCGCAGCGCTCATCTGAGTATTGCTTGTAAATGTAAGATTTTTTGTATTTTGTAATGGTTGTTGTTATCAGGCCCGCGGAAGACTGTGAGGGAGGACAAAGATTCAACGAGAAGTTGTTCAGCAGGAGCATGAATTGCGGCTGAGAGCAGCTCGGGAAGGCGCGCTTGTTATTTGTTTTTTTTTGTTCCTACTTCTTGTTTTTCAATAAAAAGTGATCAGACAGAATCACGACTGAGTGAATACTTTAACACACGCAATGGTGTTACAGTATTATAGACGGTTGGGTTTTCTAATGCTTCACGAAATTATCATGCGGGCTGGATGAAACCTCCTCGCAGGTTCGGCCCTCGGGCCGTAACTTTGTCATTCCTGTTTGAGGCTATTCTGCGTGATAAGCATTGAGCACATTTTGCCAATACTAAATTACACACATTCCCCAAAAAAGAAACAGCTTTTCACTTTAACAAAAGAAAGGAGGGACACAGCGCATACATCTTCTGTGTGTGAAATCTTTAAGGGCTCTGATTATGGATAATTTAATTTTCATGGAAAAACACATCTTTGTCCCACAAAATGAAACAAAAAGAGCATGGTGTTATAGCACATTAACATGATGGACAACTGTCATGGGACACTAGACCTGTGTGTCCGCCCTCTATAGCTTTACTTGCAAGACTTTCCACAACAGTGGAACTCCTCTACAAGGAAATCATATATCAGCCAGAGGTTTTTCACAACAGGGGACATTTCGCTATCGCAAATCTATGTCTCGGACATAAACATAAAAAATGTGTTATGCACTCTACAATCTGCCTGAAGTTAAAAACAAAACATTTGACATTTTTCATACTTGCATCAATTTCTTGCATAATGTCTTTCACTTCGCTTCATCCACCTTAAATCTTTGTTCATTTTATCCTGTCTTCAAGTGTTGGCTTGGTTCAATCTCTGTGCGGCTGCAAGCGTGAAAATGACGTTATTTCGGCAACCACGCCCATCCACGCGGACCAGATTTTCCAAGGCGTATGTTCCGGAATTTCTTTACAAACGGACAACATGGCAGATGAACTATTTCTTATAAAAAATTGCTGGTACAAACACCTTCATGATTCTTCTGAAAAACAATACCATGATCTGAATACCATAAACAACTCCTGGCGAGCACCACGCTGGGGAGAGATGAGGAGTCTGTTTAGATTGTTTGATTCAACTAGGATTATCTACGTCTGTTATAGAGTAGTGTTGTTTGTATACTGCAGAGTCCATTTACTGCCACCTATAGTATGGGAGAATATCGTCTGACTGCGGGGGAAAGTCCCTCCGAGTATAAAGTGCTGCAAAACATGTGCCGGCGCGTCAAGTGTAAACTAGACTTTGGCTGCAGGCTTGTTTTTGCCGTCGTGAATTTCATATGCAGAAAAGAACACACATTTCGTATTATGCAACGGGGGATTGGACCTTTAACGAGGAAGTAAGAAAGAGGGGAAGGCTTCAATCCATGGACTTTTTTTCACACTGGGGGATTTTTTTGCACATGCAGGCTTCGTTGTAGAGGAGTTTTACTGTAAATGTTGCTGCGTCTGTTTTTGTTTAGTTTTATTTCTCTGAGGAGATTTGTGCAAGTACATAGTCCCGGACTACATTAGGACTGAGATGACATGGCCTAAAACAAAAGTCATACTGCGGTAGATCAAACGCCTTAATGAATGGTATAAACTGGTAAAAAGATCATGGAAGTATCTCTGATTTTGAATCAACACCTTTAGTTAAACAAAATAAAATAGAATTGAGCAAAGTAAAAACAGGCTACCTTTTTAGATAAGATTATAGAATATCCTTATCTTGTCATGAGTTGTAAAATCTTTTTCTCAAACGGTTACCAGCATACATGCCCATTTGTAGTACTGTGCTATTTTGTATATGAAGTAGTAAAAACAAAATAAATTGGACTCTATTTGCTCCCATTATTCCACTGTTTGAGAGCCATTTGGGGATTCTGAGGTGAAGAGGCGAACAATTACAATAAATAAATGCATTGTCTGTCATCAAGTGCCAGTCTTGTGATTGTCATATGATCAGTGTAGGCTAGGTGTACCTCACCTCTCACTGTAATGTCTGCTCTGATTGGATGGACATTTAGCAGTGTTTTTCTGTTATGACTGACCAATTGTTACGTACTGGAAGGTTCCATGCAGTCTTTTATTATTTAATTTAGAATGACAATCCTCACTTACCGTTAACAGGATGTTTTATGACAGGTACCACTATTGTGAGAGTGGAAACGATTAAAATGCCCCCGGCTGCTAATTTAGCAACCGATGCTTGTGCTAACCCCAAACGGCTCCCGATTACGTCATACCTAAAGCAACATGAGTGGCTGCAAGGGTGTTGCGTGAAGTGCGTTGCGCGAGTAGGCACGTAGCCCAGTGATGAGGCAGCTCAGCCGTCCAGACGCTCAGGCGAGTACATCAGGACCGAGAGTAGAATCACAACCTGACGGCAAAGCATTATGATGAGCCGGAGACGTGCGCGTAGGTGCGGGGTCATTCTCCAGTCACGGGGTTAATAATTACCAGGAGGACGAGGCCATCTCATTGTGACATTTCCTTTCTCTGAAAAGCAGAGTCTGCGAGCTTGGGTACTCATTCCAATGGATAATGGGTATGAATGCAGGGATAAAATTTATCATGCATATTAAACCACAAGCCTGGCTTCGGAAAATACAGAGTGCATAAAAGGATGAACAGACGTGGTGAGAAAACAAAAAGAGGCAAAGACGCCATGAAGTGAGGAAAGCCTGGGCTCAAGCCAGGCCCCCCCCATCTGAGAGATAAAGATATGTGCTCCACTTCCACCCCAATCTTTTTAATGCGAGAGAGGCCAAGTTTAGAAGCGAAGAGAACGGGGAGCAAGACTCGCTTCCCCCACCAGGTTGAGCGCAGTTACATTGCAGACATTTCCTGCCCCCCGCTACTTCACCCTGCCTCCCTCGCTTGTTTTGCTTATGGTGGCAGGCGAGCAAACAAACAAACAAACCAACCAACATTAGATCCCTGGGCAGATGCGATTCCCGGTGCTGAAAACAGATTGCTGAAATGCAGAATAATTACCATGATAATCATCTCCATTCCACAAGGGTCTAAAAATGCATCCCTGACACCTGACATTCAGTACGTGACGCTGCTCTCTCAGTTTGCATAATCTTATTCTTATCTCATTTCCATGCATATGTTTGTGGGAGGATATACGTTTTCTGGTTGTTGTTGTTTTGCATTATGGTTTGGATGTGCTCAAAAAAACCATCCCGTAAAATTACACTTGTGATCTCTATTGCGGGCTTACATAGCCATACGGGTTATGAAACATTTTGTTTGGGCCATGAAGGATTCACACAAAGCTTTTCTCACCAAGACACTGTGTTTTAAATGAACAATGATTAAGAATGATAAACATGCATGCAGAAGGTGCAAAGAGTATGTGAGCTGAAACAAGCCTGTTTTCCACCGAGCAGCCCTCGTCAGTTTGGTTTGTCATGGTAAGGTTTCGAATGGGAAATCAGAATCAGTCTCCGTTTCTCAGCGCGTAGGCGGAACGCTGATAACTGTGTCAGCCAAACAAAGAAAATTCCTCTTCCTGTTGTAATCCGCATTAGTTCTTTAACACCGATTGGTTTTCTTCCACTGCTTCATCCCACATGAGAAATTACAGGGACAGTACATATTCTGCTTCCTAATATCACGGAAGCACTGAGAAAGATATGCTGTACATGTCAAACAGAATTGAACTGGAGCGCATGATGGAGATTAGGCATAAATGTATTGATACTGACATGTTTTATTATTGTCCAAACTATTATTGTCCTGCCAACCATTAAAAACATTCCCATTCACAAATCAAGACAAACATCTAAAGTCGTCAGATTAACATATGACGCATGCAAGGCAATGCAAGAGGTACTTTTTTCCTGTTATACACATTTCTTCTGTTGCCGGTGGGACTCAGCACCACATGTTGTTTTAACTGTTCTCTAAATGGTGCTTGTTCAAAACCTTATTACGGTGGGCTTAAAATTAGACTCTAATGAGAGCTTTGTGAAATGTCAGTCTGCTCCCTCCAGAAAAAAAAAAAAAAAAAAAAAAATCCATACCTCTTTACCTCTTGCTTTGACTAGCCTTAAAGGGATAGTGTGTAAGATTTTGTTCGTTTTTCATTACGGACAGCAGGGGGTGTTGCAGGCGCTGCATTTACCATTGTCCATAGCTATAACAAACATGGACGCCTCCGAAGAAGTGTTTGTATGAGGATTTTTAAAACATACTCTTGGTCTTCAAAAACACATTCATTTGCAAGTTTTTGAAATGTGCAATCATTTAATTGATTCCTTTTTAATAGAAATCTTACACACTGTCCCTTTAATGATTTCCCTCTTCTTTTATGAACTTTGCCACCCCCCGTTGTAAGAGGTTCATTATAGCATTTGCCTTTTATATAAATTTCACTGATTATCATATTGCTTATTTTTAAAAGTGCATCTGAGCAAATATATTCAATTTAAGAATAATTATTTTAAGGTGTTGTACTTTGTATATACAGAGCAGTGAAAAGAGAGGTCAGCGACGCATCCATGAAAATCAGACCCTAAACTAGCACATTTTTCAGAGATGTGTTCTCTAAGCCGTTTTGCCCTTGAAGTTGAAAAAGAAGCAAGCTTCAGATTACAATTGACCTGGCCGACTGAACCCTTAGCCTGCATCAGGAATGCTTTGGCAATAAAGCGACAAGTCAAGCAAGGTGCACAGAGGACAAAAAGAGGTCAAGGTGACCCTTTGCTTAGACAATCTCAAAAAGCACATCGTGCAGTCATTCCCTTGAGTCGAACTGTAGTGTTCTACCAAGTGGATGGCCCTTTGTCTTCAGCTGCCTGCTCACAGTATATTTAGGGCATTCACAGTTTTGGGTCGCACAAACACAAACATTGCGCCAGAGCTGTCCTGCTGACCCAGTTTGTCTGTGCAGTTTCCCACGCTTACTGAAAATGACATTTGTTGCAAATAAGAAATTTAACCCTTGTATTTTTTATGTCACAATTTTTGGACTTTGCAACTTTTTTTGTGTTTTCATCAATGATAAAGCATTTGAAAAAAAAACAAAAAACAACAACATGACAGAGCTGAAATTTCTGTTGGAATATCAAGAGGCCAAAAGTCAAAAGAGCACCAATATCCAATCTCTAACTGTTACAGATAGGCGGTCAGAAATTTATACCATAGAATGTGATTCGAATCCAGTTTTTGTCCCATTGACCCCCGTTATAACTTTGTGATGTATGACGCACTACTTTTGAACAAACCAGCCCGACTCATATTTGTGTTTTGTGGTACTGGAGTCACTTTGTCTCGATCAAAATGTAAGGAAAAAAAAAAACTGAAATCTCAGGATATATATAATGAAAAAAAATTGTTGATTATCAAAAAATATTTAAAGGCTAATCATTCATAATGAAGTGGAACTGTTTTATTTGGTCTTACATGTTCATATGTGTTATTCCACTGAGCAGAAAAATAGCCTGGCTCTGCTTTTATGTTTTGCACTCTTGATCATTATTGTGTTGCAGTCTGCTCAGTAAAAATAAAACATTTTGTCAAGTACAAAATGGAATATTAGGCATTGTTGGAAATTTTAGCAAAATGTTGTCCTCGTGGACTTAGTCTCGCGGGGTATCGTGTATTGTAGGATTTGCGGCTATTCCTATTCCCATGAAATCCAATACAGAATCCTCTTCCATGACACCCTGTCTGTGCTTTCCTTCATGGCCAACCCTCACTGAAGTGGTGTTAGACGCTGGCCACCCTATCGAAAAATTTCTGGCTACGCCCCTCACTAGTTAATGACTCATTTCTTCTTCACACATTCATTGAGCTGGTGTTGTAAATTTTCTCTGAACAATGCTCAAATATGGGTTTGTCATTTCCAGCATTCTAACCACAACCCGTAGCCCACTATCATATTAACAGCTCTGCGAAGCGGGTTGGCATCGGCCTGGACAACAAATCCCTTTCACTCTGATTCACCACTAAATCATGCTGTGGTGGGACAGCAGTCCGATCCCTCATATTTCTACAAAAGCCCAGTCACTGATACAAAGCTTGACTGGCAGCCAGATCCCATTGTAGTTATTGTTGCCTCCACCAGAGAGAAAAGCCTCTCGACTGTGAGGGCCACTCACTGCCTTGAAAGCCTAATGCAGCTTTTATAACAGAGCAACTCAAGTGACATGTCACCTCACTGAGAATCATACAGTATTGTATACTGTGAAAGGCCAACATTTTAGGTATCACAAGCTGCAGACCAAAAACGGCAGATCTTGGCCTAGCCCTCACACTCTAGTTTTTTGTTTTTTTTTAATGCAGCTAACTAGATCTAATAGATTTGTACAAAGCTTTTTTTTTTCTTTTTTTTTTCGCACTCACCCTTTTGAACAACCCGAGGGAGATTTTAGCATGCTCTTACCCTTTGACACAGTGCTAGTATAGAGGGTTGGAGAGTTGTGAGGCGTTAGTCAAAGCGCCAGACAGGGAAATAGAAGGCATGAAAGGAGCTGCAAAAGGAGATGGAGAGGGAGCCTGGGGGCAGCAGGGGTGGAAAGGCCCCAGTCTGGACCCTGTCCACTGCAACCTGCCAGACACAGCCTGAATCCCATTTACTCCTGGTGACCTTAAATAAAATGCTGGCTACTCCTGTGGGCCCCATGTGAAGCCAAAACCAAATGGGCTGTGCGCTCTACTCTTTCTACCCCACTGCTAAAGAAAATGAGCTTTATCAGTGGGAGAACTCGAGGTTACTGGACAAAATGCCCCTTTCACTGCATGTGTTTCTCCCAAAACTTCAATTCATAGGTCCCCCGTTCGGCCATCACCATTTAATTGCACACATTCACTATTGTGTGAAGACGATTGGATTAATTGTGAAAAGCCGCCTGTATCTTACTGTCTCACATTGCATCGGACTGTTTGTCACAGTCTAAAATAATAGTAAGTTTACCTGTGGCATTTTGGACCGTTAATTAGTCTCGGCAAAGCTTTTCTTCTGCATTCCAGGATTAACAAAATATCAGAAACCTCATATGCAAACTGAGAAATATGCCCACAAAGGGCTACTTTTGAAGTGACAAAGAATGGTAAC
The DNA here is from genome assembly GCF_059441005.1 of Hippichthys cyanospilos. NCBI lineage: Eukaryota > Metazoa > Chordata > Actinopteri > Syngnathiformes > Syngnathidae > Hippichthys > Hippichthys cyanospilos. The sequence goes on along the minus strand of NC_142370.1, from coordinate 25,043,150 downwards.
ATTCAAAACTCCAATCTCCGTCCATGCAGAGCTGAAGTCTGCTCAAGTAAGCCTAATTAAAGTTGAGTCAATCACAAATTGCTGTAGTGGGTCACAGTCGAGGCATATGTTAAGAATGAATTACTAATTAGCAGAGCAAGCAGTGAGACGAGGCCCGGGCTGCTTGAGAAGTCCCGGCACGTCACTAATATATGAAAAGGTATAAACAAACAGCAATCTGGTTGTTTAGCGCCTCCATCCCACTTACAAGGATCCAATTATGGCAGATCCCTGGAGCCGTGAATACAATCAGGTAAGAGTGAGTCGGTGTTATGATTAAGTGAAAGGGCCAGCTACTCTCTTTGGCTCCAGCCAGGCAGCCAGAAGGCCTCTTCTGACTGGGGCGCACGTGTGGCTCAATGAGTCTCGAGGCGCCGCGACCAACAACGAAGGGCTCAACACAACAAGACACAAAAAATACAGCCAAAGACGCAACTACCAAATTAGACGATAATGTAAAATGCAAAAGTAAATGTAAAAGTTCACTGGGTGCTTTCACATGAGACGCTTCTGCATTAGGTGCAGTATTACACACTACTAACATCGCCAATTTCTTGAACGATGAAAACCGTAAAGACTTGAAACCAGCACATTAATCCCATGAGGACAAAATCCAGTTTCGACTAAATCTTGTCCTCATTTGCAACGTTTTGTTATGTAAACACATTCCATCAAGTAATTTTCAACTAATTGAATAGATGTCGTTATAGTCTGGAGGATTTACTTCAAGGTTTAGTGGGCCACCGACCTTTTGACCAGCCATTATATTGAGAGAAATTAAAGACGTCTTACGCGGTATAAAGACTTCAGACAATGTATCAAATGGAACTTTTCTTTCAATTTATAAAATCGAGCTGCTGGAGGTCATGAACAGTTTGCCATCTGGATCCGGAGAAAAACCTTAAAACAAAAATGTTCCCCTGACACCACACTATGTGGAACAGCTGCGCCACAGCCAGCAGCAAAGATATGTCAAAGCGCAGACAACTTTGCCATGGGAGTAATTAACACACCGACGACAAAAGATTGTGTAATTGATGCAGCTTGTTGATCTCATGGTCAGAAGTCCACAATTGCGCCGCGGGGTATTCGTGTTCCATGTTTGCAAACTCAACTGGAGATCCCTGGGATCATCCGGCGAAAACAAGAGGGACACCTACATCCGCACCACTGGAGGCCAACAGCATGGTTCAGTCAGCCGCGCACAAACAGGAAAAAAACTGAGATTCTAGCTGGTAGCTCCACAGGGGTGATGCAACATGATCCGGACTTAACTCTGACCCATGCGGGGCAGTGTATTATACCAACAAAGCCCACCTTCATCGCTTTGTTTCCGTCACACTTCTCCACGAGGGCTCCTCGCCGCATTTCGGTGACGCAGATGCCGACTATTATTCCAACAGGAAGCTACTCAAAATTCATCAAATTCATTCCACTATTTATCCCGTGATTCTTAGCCCACCCCACTCAGATTCATGTTGTTGTTTTTTACGCTTTCAAAGTGTTTCGCTATTTTCCCATACAAAAACCTTTCTCTAATTTGGCAGGCCTCAGAGGCACAATAAGTCCCTCGATCTGCGTTTTCCTCCCAAACAGCTACTGCTCTTGTTACTTGTTTGGGCATGCGGAGTCAGTAATGAAATTTCTAGCAAAGCAAACTATATCAGAACAAATAATCTTGATTCAAGCTCCGAGCAGCGGTGGGCCTTCGTAAAGGAGGCCACTTGTTTAGGAACCGCCGGGAGTATGTACTGTATACACAGTCCCAGTATTATTTAAACACTTTGGGTTTTGTTGGGGGGAGGCGTGTAGGGTATCTTATTCTATCCCCCCCCCCCCCCCCCCCCCCCCCCCCCCAATAATTCAGTGGCCATTAATTACATACAAATTTTAGCTGTTTATTTTGTTGGTCAATGTATTTTGAATAGATTGGATAGATTGGTCCATCTTCTGTTTGGATTGGTTGTTATTGCAGCGGTGAATTGCTTGTCTTTTTTTTTTTAACCTTGTTGATTGATGATTGGCTCTAAAATTCTCAATTACTGATCCATAGAGAATGAATTAATAATCATTATAATTACTGGAAATGGAGGAACTGTATTAAAAGCACACACACACTGGTTTTCTTTTATTGACCTTGCCCGTTTCAAACCGGAAGTTACCTTCTTCCCTGCCATACAGATTCCTTGTTTTAACTTAAATGGCTACACATGACCCACTCATAACTCAACTATTACACAAGTAGTGTTTGTCTATATTTTAATTTGTTCATATTTTACACAACTGTATTGTCACTACTGCTTTCAAGGGGAAAATCCCATCGAGAGATCTGTAATTGATTGATCTAGATAACCCCTCTTGAATCTCATTTACCTGTAAATATTTCTGAGCGTTTTATGTATGTATTTATTTATGTATTTTGCACATTGTATTACTCTGGCAGATCAAAACATTTACATACCACAGCAAAAAACTGGCCTCAGTTATTTATTTTCTTTAACAAACTTTATCAGATACAGTTGTGACCATATTTATCTTCTGCTATATTTGAAACTAGTCCCAAGTACTGGTTGCAACTTTAACTTTCAACCATCAGGAAGAATGGTGCTGTTTTCTTTAATCAATTGTCATATAAGTTAATATTACCATTAAACTAAAACATCGTCCATCCTGTTCCTTGCAGACTTTCTCAAACGCAGGGTGTTCTTGAGTTTAATTTGGCAAAGAGCTTTGCTATGCCTTGATAGCGGAGCAGCTTTGCTGCTATCGTGAGTTATGGCTGTACTGGCAGCCGGGTGCTTCGGATGTATGTGGTAGGCTAAACTTAAGCTGTTTCAGAGGAAAGCAAGCTCCTGTTCACAAAGAAAAAATATAGCTCCGCCATTATAAAAGGCACTTTCGGGACTTTTTTTTTCAAGTTAAGTTTACTGTTCATCGGACCGATATCTCTTTTGCATTTTTTTTCCTTCTGCTCTGAACCTGCCCTCCCAACCTTTCCGCTTAGGCCAATCCTAAATAGCAGCCAATCAACGTCAACGTCAAGGTGTGATTGACCTTTGTTTTCCAACTTCCAACAACTAAAGTACAAAAAGCCAGATGTGTAAAAACTGATCCAAACGGCATACAGAAGGCAAAAAAGTTTGAAATAATAGATTAATGTAATTTTAAAAACGCTTTAATTATGAGTGCAATTAATTGATCTCAATCGGTGTTAATAAGGGGATTTTACTGACAATAGAAATGAATAAATTATGTAGGGAAAAAAAGTTGTCTCTTTACGGGCAAAAAAAATTACAGAAAATGAGATATGGACAGTACTGCGAGTTATCTGTACTGTCTCACCCCTACTCAGAAGCAAAAGGCAGTGAGTTAATTCTGTACCATTTAACTGCATTTTTTAAATCATTAGCTGCTACTTCCGTAGGAGACACAGAAGGGTGGGGTGATTGGGGAAGGATTCTGTCACAGTTTGTGGCTGTTTTCTCTTCAAATAATGGTGTCGCCCGTGCGGTATACTCCCCACTGACCGACCCATCAACAGAATTTAACACCCCAGTGGAGTCCTTTGCTGCTTCGCAAAAGCTCCATGCTGTTGTTTTAAAACACTTTCGTAAAATGGCACTGGCCAGCTAATCAGTAAGCACCCACTTTGCCTGTTCCAATTAATACACAGACGGAGCTGCAGGCACATGTGGGAGGTCAAGATTGCAAATTTGTCTGAGAGTTAATTAGTGCATTTCTGACAAATTTCACACCTAAAACTAACGTTATGTGGAATACATACTTGGCTAAACAGGTTCTGTGCATGCATTTTTCAGTGCTCATTTTACCTCTGTATATTGTTTTGTGCCCAGGACTTGCAGTACTAAAAAACTACGGGTCCCAACAGAAACGTTTGGAGCCCCAAAAAAGTGTGCAGTGAAAAGAACTAAGTAAGTCAGCGTTTCAAAGTCCATTTACAGGACATGAGCAAAAAAACAACAAAAGATATTAACAATTTCACCATAAGTGGATTTAAAAGATATATGTCGAACTTAATGTAGCATCAACCATCATCTTTTTCATAACACAACCATTGATATAACAACCAATTTTGGAAGAAAAGCCCGCTTTTTACTTTGCGTGTTCTTTTTTTAGCTCCAATATACTGTTTTGTTCCTCTTCTCAAGCTTCCGAAGCATTTTGTTTTCACTTTTCACTGATTGTGTATCACTTGACTCATCACTGATATATAAAAATGCCAAATTGATGTTTGGATAGCACTTTTAGGAGTCTTTTTTTCCATACTGAGATCCTGTGGATGGAATCTCACAACGGGATCTTGAGACGTGACCTGCGAGATCAAAACAAACATGGTTGTCCAGCAAGTCCTCCAAAAATGTTTATAAGTGGTCAGGTCTTGTTGAATACAAGATCAAATGGATTGGGAACAATATTTTGTGTGCAACTGTGCAACACATTTCATGATACATTTCTTAATGTCTGAAAGCCTTATAAAGGAAACACAGACAACCTGTAAGTCTCTCCTAGAGTACATCAGAAATACGACTAATTAACAGTGAGCGTGTGAATGGCACATACAGTATAACAGCAAAAGCAGAGTACTGCCACAGCCACTGCGAACAAGAGGCAGCAGTTTCCGAGTCTTCCTTTTGTTAAAATGCTTAAAACAAACGAGAGGAGTGCTTATCCAGCAAAATTGCTGCTAGATGGAGCAGAAAGTGCGCAAATTTTCTATGACACCCCAGTAATGAGGTTTTATATTGACCCAGGCACAATGAGTGGTAGGGCTGGCTGCTCTTCTTCAGTCAGCTCTCTCCCATTGCAAGACAGCCCCATGCAGGTAAGTAAGAGTGAAAAGACACGCAACTTGAATGATCCTCAAGAATTGCTTAGGGTGAGCAATCCTGTCGGTCTGACGTCTGAAAAATGATGACATGTCTGCAAGAATATTCTACTCCAGTCCTGTAGGTGGTGTGAGTCACTGCTCCACTAGGGCCTGATGCAAGTGGAAGGTAATGGGGAAAAGTGAACTCGTTCCTTAATCTGCACTTTTATCTGGCTCAACACCAAAAGCAAAATGAATTCCTTCTTGGTGCATACCCTGCCGCTCTACACACTCTTGAATTTCAATAATGTTGTGCTTGTCTTATTCCGCTAACGATAACTGTTCAAGATATAACTTTTTGTATCACAATATTTGCACTTTGTATATGATAAATGAATGATGAAAATAAGATGTTGCTGTAATAACGAGAGAAGCTGATCAAATATTCAAGTATAGTTCATCAAGAAATAGAGTGATGAATTATGGCGCTCGCCTCTTGAGCCGTCCGTTCTGTGGAACTACTTCTCAGAGTTACGCATAATTCTTTCTCAGCTGGCTTGGGCTGTGTGAATCAGTTCTGAAGATGGGATATTTCCGAGCAAAAATATCCATCCATTTTCTATAGCCGCTAATCCTCACAAGGATTGCAGATTTGGTGGTGCCTATCCCAGCAAGGAGGACACCCTGAACTGGTTGCCAACCACACAGAGACCAACAGCCATTCATGCACCCAATCACACCTAAGGACAATTTAGTATGTCCAATACACTTGCCATGCATGTTTTTGGAGTGTGGGAGGAAGCCGAACCCACGCGGGCTCGGGGAGAACAGGAAAACTCCACAAAGGAAGGCCAGAGCGAGGTGGATTTGAACTCGGGTCCCTTTTCCTGCCCCACTGAGCTTCCCAAAAATGTTGAATAAGCATATTTTACATATCCTTCCGCTCCCACTCCACGGTAAAGAAAAACAAAATTCCAAAAGACGTTCCAAGTCGTACCAACAACAAGAGGTGTGATTATGTCAGTTTGTATGGACTGATAACTAAATAAATAAGGCAACTCTTACTCGAAAACATATTTAGTAATTAATTCAGTAATTAGTGAAAGTGCACGCGAAACAATTTAAGATGTACAAATCAACCTTTATTCATCTAATCCAAACATTGTCACACACATTTCTTTTTCAGTTTTGGCATTCTTGACTTAACCATCGATGTACCCATTAAAAAAAAAAAAAAAAAAACTTGACGGCACATGTATTAACTTGAAATGCATATACCGGTACAAAGGAGTCTCTCTTTCTTGTAATTCTATTGCAGGTGTCATATTTTGATTGCACACCTCCAGATAAGGACAATTCCCTCCCTGGAGAAGTCAGCCTCATGGGCCATTAAACTGATTCTAATGGAGATGAGAGAAGTTGATGTGATTAGGCATGGCTGAAGCTTGTAGTAGTGTTGCTTGCTGGAACAGTTTTCCTTTACGACATGCTGCTATATAGTGCATTAACCCGTTAATTCTGAATAATCCTCTTTGTCCGTCTTTTACAAAGTGAACCTCTGAAAGCCATTTTTACATGATTAGAATGAAAATATTGCTCATCAAAGGGGGAGCTTAAACTCTTTCAAGAAATAACGTATTTTTTTGAAGCTATCTGCATTATGCGACATTGAATAATGTTCTGCTTGCCACCAACTGGGCATAAGAGAAGGGTGACCAAATATCCTGTTTTAACTGAGACAGTCCCAAGTTTGAGAGTTGTGTCCCGAGTCCCAAAGGATTTTGCTAGCCCCATTGTTTTGCCCCAATTTTACTGTACATAAGTTGTGTCCCGACTTTCCTATTTTGGGGTTCGGAGAATGTCAAAAACAGAGCTGTTGTAGTGATTTACAAGATGAACTTGGATTGTGGTGAGAGAATCAGCACCATTGAATAGTATTTAGCACTAACTATAGTTAAAAACACAACCGCTAGCCATCAGATTGACAAGCAGTTAGATTGGTGATAAATAGTTGCTGGTGAAAATGTACTGCATATTTTATATTCAGCGTAAGTCTACACAAGACTGGCATGGTGGCATTAGTGACGATTCTGTCTGACGGGTATGTTTAGTGCCTATTTTTGTTTCTTTGAATAGGCTTGTGAAGTCAGGCTCCATTCAAATGTTGCTTTGCAACCTATTTTTTGGGGGGTGTGGCAATGACCAAGCATGCCATATCAAATGATCATTAATCAACATGAAACTTTACCTTTCAAAGAAATGCACTTACTAAAGTACAGACTACACCTTGACCACTGTGTAATATGTTTGCTTGTCTATAGGGACAAACTATTTTTGGCTACTCCACCGGGGATTCCAAAGTCTGCAGTTCTCTGATGAATTAAAAATGAATGCTTGGATGGAGCTAATTTTGGCACGTATCATAATTATCACCTTGAAGGGAAACTGTAATCTCTAGTCATATCACTCGGAATGGGAAAGAGCTTCTTCTGCTATTTGGCCTGTTTTTAGTATATTCTATCTGGAGTCCCACGATTCACTGTGCTTTCTGACAAACGTGAGGCTTAAAGGCCACTCACAATGTATTAAGAATGTTTTCTTTTTGACAGACATCAAAATGTGACCTTTAAATGATTCTTGTTATCAGGGAAGCTGAACAAAAAAATCAATAGAATGTAGCTGGGGAGGAGGGATTAATGCAGAGCAAATTGATCATTCCATTTCAGCTTGATTTGATGTGCCCACCATACACGCTGAGCCTGACCACAAACTGCTTTTTAACCCTGCACATGGGGAACCATCAGAAAAGGAAAAACAAGCTTCTCTGTCGCAATAAACACGGACGCACCCATCAGTAGACTTTACTGACAGTTAACCTTAATAATAGTCACTTTTTTTTCCCTTTTCATCACTTCAGCGTGCTTATTGTGTTCCTTGGTGCGTGTGCCTCTGTTCACCACAGGGAATACACAATGGCAGGGCTCATTGTCTGTTTCACACGGTTTATGGCGCCATCAAACATACATTAATCATCAACGATAGATCATTAATTATTGTAGCTACTTTCACGAGTAATCAGTGCACCTCTGCATAACTTCACTCAACAAACTGTTGGTGTACACTGCTATATCCAAATACCCAAAGATAAAAGGCACATTTCTTCTGAAGTATCTTTCAGCAAACATTAAAAGGAATCCGTGTGGCGTAAAAATTGCACTTTAGAGCCACTTCCTCTGCAGAGCAGAGTTTGGGCGATGTGTTACTTGCTGGAGCCTGGAGCGATGATGAAAGCGATAAAGATAACAAATCAAGGAACTGAAAAATGGCACTTCCCTTCAACAAGGAGATACATCAGTGTTTATTAAATCAATGGCAGACAGAGGATTGTGAAGGTAAAATAATGAAGCACTTATAAATGATCTTTGCTTCACTGGGCCTCACCTGATCAGGGTGTTCGGGGACCACCGGTGCGAGGCATATTAGGGGAGGTCTATTAATCCTAACGCTTCTCATAGCCGACTATAAAATGGGTGAATCCTCTGTGACTTACTCCAGACAGCCTTTTTAATTTTGCAACACGCAAAAAAATAAATAAAAAATCCCAGCGCACGGCTTTCATTGATTGGGTGTGAAAGTTTGGCTTGCCGGCAAATTCCTGTTGTAACGCTATGACACTCAGGGACCAACATTAAACCTCTCCATGCAACCTTTTACAGGATCCATGGCAACCAAGGAGCCTGCTCTCGGCACAGAAATGCGCCTTTTAATTGAGTGACATCTAATCAGGCCGAGAAATACAGCAGTAAAGCTAACAAAAGAGGTCAACAATGGACAAGGACGAAAAGCTGTGATGGCCGCACCGCGCTTTGCTGGGATGTTGGCCGACCTTGATTATTCTGCTTTTAATGAACAAAATGACAGGGTGGGCGCTATCCTTGGCAAGATCGTCGCCTAAGCGCATGATTGAATATGATCGGTTCTTTTTAAGACTACGGCGGCTTGCGGAGGACACATTTCTTTGATGTGTCGCAATCACAAGCTTTGCCTTAACACATATTACGCAGCCTCTTTAGGGGGGATTTTTCTCCGTCACAGTGACATTTTTTTTTTTTTAATGCTGTTGCGCCTATCCCATTTCTCTACTCAAACAAGAATTGCGCATTTAACCGAAACAGCGGTCTGTGTTTATTATCAGAAGATATAATCATCCCCTCAGCCTCAGTCATTTGTGTTGAAAGCAATCTATGCTTCAGAGGGGGCAACAGTCTTGCCTTCTCTGAGAATCATTGGAATTCATGATCTTTTCTCAGTATGCTAACAATAATCTTCTGCTCCCGCTGTCTCGCACATCACCAGGCATAGCAAACACTTGTCCTCGCCAGGTCCAGGCGTCAGCCACTGCCTGCCATGCAAATTTCTCGGCCAAGTCCCTCTTTGTATCACAACTAGCCCCTCAGCATTGTCAAGTCTCTCTTGTGGCAGGACGATAATGAATCTTGCTCTTCAGCTTCAAACATGACACACACACATTGAGGATTAGATTTGGATACAATCTGGCACTGCAAATTACATATATATATATATATATATATATATATATATATATATATATATATATATATATATATATATATATATATATATATATATATTAGGGTTTTTCTACCAAACCTGCGTCTAGGAGCTACTTTGCCCGCACTATAAAACAATGGGCAAGATTCATTTGTTAGTCGCCATATAACAAATGCTTCTGACAAAATTGTGCTGGATGAATAAAATGCAAATCAAGTTAAAAATGTGTCTGTGTTTGTATATTCGATGCGGATCTGCAAATTGTGTTCCTAATTGGAAGTACCTTGGATGTTTTCTCATGTGACGGGGGACACTGTCGCTATTTGTGGCGCATTAGCGGCTGTAAAAAGGAGAGAGGAAACTTACCAGAGGCCAGTTTTTCTTTGCGATAGGAAATTGTTTCACTAACAGTTACTGACACAAAAAAAAAATAAAAAAAATAAAATCAGTGCATTGCTGAAAATGTATTTCAGCTTCCCTCCATCTAACGATTCTATTCAACATAAGAACTGAAGACACTTGCAAAAAATGTTTTGGCCAAATGATCACGGACTGGATAGTGCGTAGCAATTATAAACGGGCATATTTGCTCATTAACAAGAGGACGGCAAAGTGACAGCCGCTGCTTGATTGCAGTCCCAATTGCAGACGTTTTCTTATCACACTCATGGCAATCTAGAAGCGTTTCATCCATCTCACCTCCAGCGTAACGCCGTGACGGTGTCAAGTGAGAGACGGCAAGCAATTAAAAGAAAATCAGTCAAACAACTGGAGGTCAGATCTCAAGATGCACCCAATCACTCATAATTTCCTGTTGCTGTGCTGCAATTCCACCGCTCTCGATTGGGGTCCGACGAGTCAGAGTAAACAACAATGGGATCGTTCAATATTAGCTGTGCCAGAAATCGGCCCAGGGGCTCCTCGGACCCATCTTGGATACGCTAGGTATCTCTCAGCATTTTAAGCGACACACAACACATCAAGGGCACAGGCGCGGCACCTTTAATAATACCAGAGCTCAAAGCGGATCTGCTTGTGTTTACAAATGCAAAGGCTGGGAGATGATAGGAAGGGTGTGCGTGAGGTCTGGCGGGACAAGGTAGCGCTCCCGATAGTGTTTCTGCGCACGTCTTCCTCTGTTAGTCATTACTGTGTGCAGACGAGGGGTGATGTTTACTCTGCTGAGACAAGCAAGTCTACTGCTCCGGGCTGCAACCTTGCGACTTCTCTCCAACAACCCTCCTGCTTTCAGCAAACGGCTATCCCTGGCCTTTCGCTCCTCGGGCTCACCGCAGCTTCTGCTGCCAAACGTAGCTGTGTTTGAGTAATTGTGAAGAAAAAAAAATGAAGACTGTATGGTTGGGGTCGGATTTACGTTTCAGGAAAGCAATTGCCAGAATGGACAAGATATTGTTTTCGCTTCTGGCTTTGGTTTCCTTGAACGGTGTGAAAAATTCTGTCCATCCACAAACAATGACAACAAAGGCACAACAAAGTAGACCATGCATGAAAACAAAAATGAGTGTTAAACATTAAAAAGATGATTACAGTGATTCCTCCAGATAGGAGTTATTTTTCAAAACTCAAAACGAAACTCCATCTATTTATTGTAGCTGTTTTTTACAGATGTTGATAAATATGCCTAGTACATGGTTATTAGCGGTTCAACTGTTAATCTATTATCCAACATCTGAGTGGCTCACATTAACTGATCATTATTTCTAATGAAATGAATCTTTTCAATAGCTTTTTTGACTGTCAAAATCTTTGACATTTCAGTTCCAGTTGACGGCATACAATTCTTATATTATATTATATAGTTCTCCGTGAAAGCAGATTCATCTGTAATTTATATTGTTTCTGTGTCTGGTACATGCAGCATCCACTTCGACCTGTGGGCCTGGCATTTTTTTTTCTTAGGAATGTAATGTTACAAAGGTTTTGTCTTTTTCTGACATGTTACAGTCCAGACTTTACGCTGATCTGATCAGCCTGATCAGGGTTGGACGATAATTTGGCATGTCGTGTTAGCTGTCATGTCAAAATTTGGAGAGCACACAATTAGGTCATTGATCGGTTTTGCAAATTATATGTAGCAAGAAGGTTTTGTGGGGCTAAATAATGCTAACTGTAATAATAATAATAGAGTAAGAATATTAGAGTTTTAAGGAATTTTTCAGCAGTAGAATTAGTCTTATATTTTGCTGTATTTACTATTTTAATTACAACATAGTAATTGAAGTTCTTTTTTTTCTTCTGGCTGAAAATGTATTCACTTCTTGTCTGACCAGTTATTTGATGTCCAGATGTTTTCTACCTCCTCCTGACCGGTCATTCATTCACTTCTTGTCTGGTTCTTGTCTGGTCTTGATGTCCTAATGTTTTTTACCTTCGCCTGAGGGCAGTGTTATATTGTTTTAAATACACGGAAACAAACGTGCTTTGCTTCTTGTTTGTTTGACAGTCATCTTCAATGGGAGTGACTTTAACCAGCTTGAAACCTATTTTCTGTAGATACACTTTATCTGCCAAACTGCACCACTGTGGAAAAATGACGAAATGCACACACATAAAGCATTACTTTGACGACTCAAATAGGGATGATGGAAAATAGAAGAAGAATATACAACTAGTGCCTCCATGATTTTGCAAAGTAGCTATTACATCAATGACTGATTTCTAGGCATGGGACGATATCAGATTTGACTGTATAATAACAGTTGAGAAAAAACATTGCTGTGTCACAATGTCACGGTATTGGAATTACAGTGCATGTAACGTATAACTTTAAAAACTTTTTGGGTAAATAGTCTTTTTTTTAAATTATAGAACGTTTTATTGTCAAACAAAATATGTAACACAGCATTTGTTAAAGTTAAAAAAAAAAACATTTGCCAAGCTAAATTAAAATAAATATGTAAATAAAATGGAAACAAACTTTTAGTGAGCAACAACGTTTTTTATCACCAATAAACATATACATGAATTATTTCTGATTGAACACATACAATTTTAAGTGAAATATGGGCATTCAATATGTATAAAATAACAATATTTAAAAAAAAAAGATCATTCATTTACTGTGTGTATTAATTAATAGTACAATATGGATTCTGTCATTTTACCTTGACTCTTTCCATCTACTATGTGTATTAATTACTAGTACAATTTGGATTCTGTCATTTTGTATTTACTATTTCCCCACATACGCACGCACATACGTACACAGAAACAATCTTCCTATCGCTCAGGAATCTTCCTGTCATTCGGGCTTAACGTGAAGTGACATAATCCACATTTCAGTACTGATACACTTGCAGTAGTCAGACTTATGTATGATACACAATGAGAGCTACATTTGGAGCTACCCGTTAAGGTAGGTGACACAGGAGGGAAAAACAAAAACAAAAACTTACTGGTTTGGTTGGACTTTGATTTTTGATTTGGTTTTAAATAACCGCGACTTCTAAAATCGCGATATAACGCCAATTCTGTTATCGTCCCATCGAATTCAATCAAGTCAAGTTTCACCGAACGGGCGCAACTTCCTACAAATGTATTTAATGATGGGTTGAGGGTCAGTTTGTCAGTAGTGACTGGAAAATGAGATAAATATGGGAAAAAAGCAACTACTTAAAACTATGCATTTGTTTGTGCCAAGTTAAAATTTTTCAAAAGGTATTACGACTCTATATGCAAATGATAGAAAAGTGCAAACGTAGGCTTTTTGGCAAAATCATGGAGGTACTGAGAAACACAAGGCAACACAAATATTTTAACTCGCCATGTTAAAGAAAAGAGTAAAGAAAAACAATTGGCAATGATTGTGATTAAAATGTCAAATGAATCATAATGCAGCAAATTAAAAAGAAATGAAATGATTACCAAGCTTATGCAGGAGGTCAGGGGTCAGATTATGAGAGAGCATGGATGTTTCTGGAAAAAATAAACAAGGAGTTGATGTAAGTACACTTCAGTGCAAGTGCTTCTACTGGATAATATGTAGCACTCAAATATTCATGTAACACAATGCTGTAGTAAGCGCTGATTCACAGCCGAGATGCAACCAGAGGCGCGCTGTTTCCCTAAGTGATGGTGGTGGCGGTGGTGGTGGGCTATTTCAGGCTTTAGTGAATCACAGACACACTTACACCAACCCTTAAACAATACAAGGCATCTTTTTATCATCCTTTAACAGCGCAGAGATCATAAATTTAGAGTTTGCTCATTCTAAAACCTCTCAGCAAAATGAGGTAGACTTAGCTAGACACCGATGCTTTGCTGAAACATCACTCATGCTTTATGTTTCATGCCCGCCCCCTCTTCCTATACGCTTACGCACAAAGCAAATGGTGCAGACGCAACTGGAAAAAGAGAAAAGAGGCGATAGAAGCTGAAAAAAGCATGTGTGATGCTCCAGCGCCGAAACAGACGTCAGAGGTTTTTGCCGTTTGCCAGAAGAAGGTAAATGGATGTGCAGTCGGAGGAGAAAGTGCAGCTCTTTTCAAGTTTGCATGCAATGCTTTTGTGATTATTTTAAGATATGCAACTTTTTGGGCTTGTTTTATTTCTGCCAACCATGCTATGACACCTGTGCTGTTTGTTTGACAAGTAGCAAGAGTAGTGCTTAACCCATTTCCAGAAACCTTTGCAAAATAAAATCTATTGTCTATAACAGCGCTTCTCAATTATAATTTGCCAAGCCCCTCCGTGGAAAGAGAATCATTTTTCTACCCCCCCACTCAACAACCTGACTATCATAATAAGATTATGATCTTTAAAAAATGTATAACTAAACCTGCATCCTTTTTAACATGAACAAAAAGAAAAAAGCAATATAAATCAACCTTCAACAACTGTTAATTTTTTACAGCGTTTATAGGGGTTACAGCTTGGTCTAAAACAGAGAAAAAAAATAAATAAACAAGTGCATCAACGTAAACTTGAAAAAAAATAGCTGAACTTTACTATTTTATTACATATAATTACACTTCACATGACAAAAACAATGCCTTTTCCCTGGGGTCATCTGCCCCCCCCGGACTCAACTTGTGCCCCCCGAGAGGGGCCCATTACACTATTTGAGAAGCACTGGTTTATATCAAGGATTTGCAATCCACAGCTCTATAGCTGCAAGTGGCTCTTTCCTCCTTCTTTTGTTGCTCTCTATGAGCACTTCATCTGATTTTTTTCAACTGTAACAGCAAATAGGAACATTACGGTGCTTTTGTGACATTCGTATAACATGTTCTTAGATGTTGAATATCAGTACTAGTCAAAAACTTGGAAATACCTTCAAACTCAATGTATATTTTTCCTACATTATGTGTTAATTGTGAAGACATGCAAACTATACATGAAACTACACAACCATTCAGTTGGACTGACTGCACGCTCCACATGGGATAAAATGACAAATCATGTTTTATTTTTTATTTTATTCTTTTGTGATTGCGGGTGGATAATTAAGGTTTGGCTTTAATTTTACGATAAAGGCGCTAATTAACGTATGTTATATTTTTGCAGCGTTATAATCACTTCAGATTTCAAAAAAGTATAGTGTTTCCCCTGGTATTTTCTTTTGTGGGAGACAGTCAAAAGAGAATATTAATAACTGCCCTTGATAAGTGTACTTGTCAATTAGTCCTTTTTTCACCATGTGGATTTGTGGAGAGCATCTGATTCTGCTTCACTGAGATTCTCTAACATGGAAAACACTTTGTTGATGCACATCCACCATAAGATAACAACAAGGTCTCAAACGCAGTTTGAGAATCCACTGGAGGAAACAGCTGAATTTTTTTAGACCAACCTTTTTTCTACTGTTGATTATAAAAGAATGGAAAAAGGAGAGGGTACAACCTTTCATTTTCATTTGGTAGGTTTGGTGTATATACATTCCCAAAATGTCGTACTGATAATAAAAATGTCAACATTTTTTTTTTACCTGGCAGTCAATAAGATAAAGCATCCCGAACCCTGGTCTATACCCTCTATCCTCCTTTTGGTTGCAGGGGAGCTGAAATCTATTCCAGTCAACCTAAAGTGAAGATAAAAGTTGGACTAATCCTGCATACTGCAAAAAAATTGGGGTAAATCCAGGAGGTGCACAATTATACCGGCCAAGAAACATAGGCGCGACACAGCAATCATTTGCCATGAGTGCAACTCAATAATGTAAGCCTCTCCTTGCACACAAAAAAACAACCAAGTAAATACCCGTCCATTTTCTAGAGCAGCTTATCCTCACTGGAGTTGCCGGCTTACTGGCGCCTGAACTGTAGCCAGCCGATTGCAGGGCACACAGGGACGATCGACCACTCAGGCACCCAGTCACACCTAAAGACAATGTAACGCGTTCTATAGACCTACCATGCATCGTTTTGGAATGCGGGGGGAAGCCAGAGTGCCCGTAGAGAACCCACGCGGGCTTGGGCACAACATGGAAACTCCACACAGGAAAGCTGGGGTGAACTGGATTTCAACTCGGGACTATGAACTGTGAGACATGCTAACCACTCTTCCACTGGGCCACCCTAGCTGCCTTACAACTGAAAATCATGCTTTTAAATTGAGTGTTTTAAAGCAATAGTTCTAAAGCCAAACAACAAAAGGTTACGATTTAACATTCGACATAACACAACCATCTAGACGGTGGGACATTGGTTAAAATATTTTTATTTTTATTTTTAAGTTCCATGAAAACCATCAGGGTGGGGCGGAAAAAAGAATTTTCTAAAACATTCTTTTTTTTTCCACACACACAAATGTTTCTCTAAACTTTCGTCTTTGGATGTTTGCCAATTTGACCAGGAATTTTTTTTCCACATTCCCCTCCATGTTATGATGGGAAAATCTAATGAATATTTATCAGTATTGGAGCGTGAGTATCTTGCCATATATACTTCCACATGGCTTACGACCCGAGGGACGGCCACTCCATCAACATGCCGCGTTGCCTCTAGCCAGGAATGTTGTAAATTTTACACAGAAGTTTACAGAGTCACATAAAAATGTTAAAACTGCTTCACATCTGCAAGACAATTTAATTGAAATCCCCCCCAAAACATTTTGGGAGCATCTGCGAGGTTATAACAGTGATGTCACGCTATAAACCGTTTTACAAACATTATATAAGTCTCTGACACATCATGATATAGATATATAGATCCTTAAGAAGAAACCAATCTTGCTCTTTTTAGCAGTGTCAAACACTTCATAAAAAACACAATTAACTGTGGTCTGAGAGTGTTTTGTAGCAAAAAAGAAAAAACTGGAACGTGATCGGTGTCTGATCAATGTGGAACATCAGAGCTCCCCAGTAGCTGGTAATTGCCATCAACCACACAATCTGCACTTAGTGAAGAAAACAATTTATATCCATTCTTCCTACATACCCCTGAAGATTACACATTGGACGTTTTAGACACACAAGATAAATTCTGATACTATGATTACAGCTAATTGCACAGATAATTGCAACGTTCTTGTGTTACGTATGAACACACAGACACACATACGCACACAAAACAATCTATGAGGCTCTCAGCAGTGAAATTGAAAGGGTACTATTTTTGCAGTCTTCCGTCTCCTACTTATTCATTATCTAGCATTTGTATTTGTTTGGAAGAGAAAACAACCAGAAACATTGAGGGGTGCGCGGGAGGCTGATGACAGGTTATCACGGATGTTCTGAAAGCAGACATGCTGTTCCAGAGTCTCGCTTGCTTTGCAACAAAATTGTCAAAAAGCATCAAAGCCCAAACCTTGGAATTTTATGATGATTAGATGCAGGGCTGCTCTTTTTTTAAGGATTAAAAAAAAAACAACAACAACAACAACAGCAAATTAGCCCCAGTGAATCGAGATAGCCTTGGGTTTTTGCACCTAATCCCTTTCATTTCAGGTCTGTGAAAAAGAAACGCCGTGTAACGGACCTGATAGTTAAAACCTATTTCAAAGAACTGGTGTAGAGAGAGAGCAGGAGAGAAAAAGATGGGGCAGTGGGGAGTGTAAGCATTCCCCCATCTATTAAAGCCTCACCAATCATCAAAGACAAATTACAGTACACTTCACTGGGATATGCTAATTCCAAATTAGATGCAAGTCATCAAAAGAGCCGAAGTGCAATATTTTGCATCTACAAATTGAAAATGTCTGCTTTTAGAACAGGTTCTAAAACCAATACAGGATGAAAAATACATGAAGTCCAACCAGACTCACCGCACGCGTATACATTCAGGCCTATGTCAGCACGAGAATTATTTGTATTAGTTATGCATTAATGTGGCTTCTGTGGATGAAATCGGAACCAAGGATGTCCAGTGCAGTGCCTGTGATGTCAACAAACACATCACAGTGCTAAAAAGTCACTTTATTTTTCTTTTCCATTTTTAGATTCAGGGAAAGTCTGCCACATTCTCCCTGTTGGAATGTTTTTCAACTTTCACTCAGGAGTCTGTATAAAGATGCACAATTGTTTCATCTGCACAACAACAACAGTGCCACCAAGTCATTTGTGTGCATGTGTGTGATTTCTTTCCAATCCAACTTTTGGTGAAAAAAAAAGAAAAAATAGAAAAGCATACACAATGAATAGATATGCACACACTAATGGAGTTTGGTTCTTGAGAACATTTCAATTTAAGAAAATAAAACGGAATAGTTAATGCCTTTTACCTGCCTTGCTCATTTCTTACCATGCGTGAACGTAAATCCATATTACAGCTTTTATTTATTATTGTCAAACTGATTGTAAAAGTTGCCGCAAATGTATTTAGAAGTACCTGCCGTTAAGATGATAGTTTTTAGTCTTTATATCATTGTGACAGGGCACATGATTCACCGTCTTTATTTGCTGTGAAGCTATTCTTGGATTTGTTAGTGATGTAAACAATCTTCCTCTATTCTCTGCACATCCTCGCCCACTGGAGACAAACAAATCACAGGAACATCTGAATTTAGCCCCTCTGAAAAACAGCATTTCCCAGTGCAAACAGGTTTATTTTGCTTTGGAAACTGTTGATTGGACTGTTTTGCCAAGTGTTTTGAAGAGAGAATTTGATCATGTAATTTCCACTGAGGTTAGGTACACTCAATTTGTATTTTATTATGTGGTAACTTGGGGATTTAATTCCTGCAAAATATAAATATTATGAGTACATCTCTAATTTGAAAAAGTTTGTATATTTCCATGATTAAATATTCACATTTTAGATGATCAAACAAGCGCGCATATAAAGTCAAGTTGTTGGTGAACGATAATGGTTTGAGGGCATATTATGTCACTAGCCTGACTAGAATGCAAACGTCACCAGTTAACAAAAAGTCCGTCGGTTTGACGAGGAATAACGGATGCTTATAAACTGATTTGACTCGCTGAATGATCGCTGCTTATCTCGGCCACCGTTGTCCTGCCAAGGTTTCTAACGCTGATTTGAGGCGAAGGCAATCCAAAATACCGTTAGTTTAAACAATAGAAACACAGACAGACAATTACTTGAACCCAAGGGAGTTTCAGACTAAAGAGCTAGTCAATATTTTCGTGTAACATATGCATCAGAATGGCTAGGTCAGCTCCCGCATCTCGCGACTCATTGTGTTCTCTCCACTTTAAGTGCCTCTTCTCCCGATCCAAGTCCAAGGGGATGACCGTGGCCGCATCAGTGAGGCGCAAACATGTTGATGAATTCACCCTGTGCTTTTGACACCTAATATGTAAAAAGCGCAGCTGCTGTTCAACAGCTATAAGCAGTACTTGGACAATGTCAATATTTCTCTTCAAGTTGCAGAGTAGGCATATAGACTAATGACAGAGTGAGTATATTGGCAAAGGAGGCTACGACGGGAGGAGTGCAATGGGTGGAATTAATAGCTCCAACAACAAACGACCTGTCAGGACAAGTGCAAACACAGAGATAGACAAAAACACTTTTAAACACAACAAATGCATTATGTCAAACAAATGACCCCGAAAACCAATAATCTGATTTAAACTGAACAGCCTGCGGCTTTGTCAACTGGTTATTTCTAAACCTTTCATAAATGACCATTGGAAGAAGTCTATGATTTGCATAAGGTGAAATCCAAGGATCGATTCTGTACTGTAGGTCAAGATCAGGACACGTTTACATCATTATTAAATTCATTATTCTGTACTGACGCCTTTATATCCTTTATTCCAACTCTCATTTTACCAATTTTGATTACAGTAATTTAAGATGAAAAGACATGGACGCATCTGTTCTTGTGAGTGACAGTTAGGCAAACCAATACTTCCTGTATCACTGTAAGCTCAAAGTCTCAAAATGTCAACAACCGCTAACGCTTTCACTGGTAACACTGTTGCTACCACTTTTTCAGTTGGCCGTACTGCACTTTTCCAGTGAGCTACAGGATGTCCACATTAGTTGACTTAATAGTTATCTCAATTTGCATACCATGATCTTATTTCATTTGACGTAAAGACTCAAAGTGATTCAAGATACACGATGCGAAATACAGTGGTAGCTCTACTTACAAATGTATCTTAGTACAAAAACTGTATGTTACAAAACACCTCTGTAAAAATATTGTCTCTTGTTGCAAAAGAAAATTAAGGATACGAAACTGAAAACTGTTGGTGTACAATAATGAGGCAGGCACACCAGTGGTCACTGGAAGAACACTGTAATGTAATTCGACATCACAACTCGTGATGTTTATTTGTTACAGTTTTTGGTGCATTTTTACAGTTTGTTAATATGCCGGCTTGTCCAACAACCAGAGTCTTTGCACCAATGTTTACTGTCGTCTTGCACTATTAATCGTCACACTTCATCCACAAATTCTGCCAACAGTTCACACCACAGAATTATTATTATTATTTTTTTTTTTGGCATGTGACGTGGTGATGTTGCATTTTCCTCTGCAGGTCATTTTGAGGAGCTCATCACATAAATAAATATGGTGTATGAGTGTTATCACTGAGATAAGCGTAGAAATTAAAACATTTACTTGCCACGTGCGATGGGATAATTTTTTTACCAGCGCACTCAGTTAAGTTTTTGCGGGTGAATCGGTCGCTATGTGGAGCCCTCAAACGGTAAAGTGAAGAATCATAAATGTCGTGGTGAAATGATGAATACAAAGAATAATCAAAATATACAGTATCCGTATGGTGTAGTTTTTAAGAAAAAATTAACTTTTTTTGTCTGTTTGAACAACCTAATTTGCTAAGGACTCAAGAAAGCCCCAAATGCAGGCTGCATGCCGTTACTGCTTGTGCAGTCAACAATAAGAAAAAAATAATAATAATACGAAAACATTTGTATTTCGCTATGTTGCTGCATTTTAAAGCATTCGCGCATTAGTTAGGTAGACAAACCGCTAATCAAAGGTCAAATTATCAGATTTTATTTCTTCAGATCTACCATTTGCCACCCCCTCCTCCTCCCAAGCCCAACTCTACTTCATACCTCCTGCCCACACAGCCTGTGGCTTATCAAAAAAGCACCGCAAAGATATATTGTCAAGAAATCTTTTCAGCAGTACTGATTGAAGAGGCTGACTTTTATTCTCTCCAGTATACCCTTCCTCTTTCCCCACTGCCAGGTACACAGGAGTACCATTATGTGGTGGCTGTGGACTTCATCCATTCATCATTCTTTTCACCTATGAGGCAAAACACTCATACATCAAGTACAGCTACCTCCCTCTTTCCTAAATCACGCTTTGTTCTTTCCCCGTGTGAACTAAGCAGCAGGCCTCAATGCCAATGTTTTGTGTACGCTAGGTTATACAGCATCATTTAATAACCTGTGTTTTATATCTATTAACAGATAGTGAAATAGGCACTACAAGTATATACAGTATAACTGTGATTAAAAAAATGTTTAGAAATAATACATGTCAAGAAATTCACAATTTCCAAATACCTGATTTCCTACCTTTATGTGTGGGCTTTTCGTAGATGAGGAAAATCTATTTAGGATTTGAAAAATCCTTAGGCGTGGACCAGCCTTTCCTCAAGGTCATTCAATTGACCAAAAAGAAGTGATAGCGGTCCTTGTCTGTGAGGCATTCTTGTACAGTGAAGAATGCTGATACTGAATTCTGAGTTTGAATTCTGAGTTGGCCATCATGTCCAATAAGATAGAGGATGTCTGCATATTGCATTAGAGGGGATTAATAGTCGAGTGATTATTCACCGTTATTATTTATCTTTGAATACAGCCAGTATTATCTTCTGAGTGATGTAGTCATGCATATGCACAGCATATATTGGGTCAGATTTGGCTATTTTAAACAGCTTATAAAACTGTGCAAATGTGCTTGGAGATGTTTATATGAATTTTATGTTTAAAATGAATGCTAAATGTGCAGTCAGACATTTTGGATGTTAGCTTGCGCAGGCTGTAGTATGATCATGATATGCGCCGGGGGGGGGGGGGGGGGGGGGGGGGGGGGGCTCTACTCTTTTATTCCATAATCCTTTGCTTTCTTAAGGGAAGGAGAGGCCGAGGATCAGAGCGCAGAAAGGGAACGTATCCTTTGGCAGACACACACATACGCGCACACATGCACGCAACGACGCTCCTCTTGCCGTGTACTGAAGCTGTCACAATTGGTGTCGGGGGCCATGAGGCAGGCAATTTTAGCGGTGTGGTGTGAATCGATACCCAATCACATCACGTTCACAGGCAGCCCATTAACCTGAAGAGGCCATAGAGCAATTTACAGCGTATTGTTTTTGGCTCTGGGAGCAACAGGCAAAAGGAGCGATAGAAACATCATGACGGAGCAAGACAAGGCCCTTGTTTTGACGACAGCGGCCTTTTCTCTGGCCAGAGAACGCTGCCAGGACACAGCAGTGTCACAAAAGGCCCAGAAACACACAAACTGGCTGTGGATCCTGTAAGGAGGGTTGTAATTGTTCCATGAAGCAAATGTCATCTTTAGAAGGCCAATTTAAAAGAGTGGATCCACACTCTTGAACCATCCAACATTTTCACATTTACAGTATATAGGATGCTGTAGGTGTTGAACATTAATGACACAATTGAAAAAAAAAATCGAAACAATTGAAGAAAAAAAAATTGTCTATGTGCATCTTGTTACACCAACAAGTAGTTTCCACACACACACACACACACACACACACACACACACACACACACACACACACACACACACACCTGCAATCATTACCTTGGCACAGCGGGGCTGCTAGAGTGGAACACACTGCCACGCTGTTAGCACAGTTTGCAGCATGGATTAGAAAAGAGAGCCACAAGGCAAACACCAGGTATGCAGGCTTGACTAACTAACCAACCGCCATAAAATATGCCTCTGGTGAAAAATATTCTCTGAATCCATACAAAACAGAAAAAACACCTTACTGTCATGAAAGATCAACTACCAATAGCTTTTGCACCTGTTCAGGAAGTAGAAAAAAAAGAGTGTGTCGCCATCACAGATTCTGAATGGAATTGGAGACATCCCTCACATATCATGTTATGATTCTATCACAGGCAAATTCATTAAAGCCTATTACAGTGTCTGAGCTGCATCTCACTTAGAATATAAAAGCAGTGTGATTGTATGCTTTTTCTTCACAAAACTGCGTGATGCTTTTGGAAATATACCAAAGAAAAGCAGATTCAGAGAATGTTCTTACCAGACAGAAATAGAACAGAAGGAATTCACAAAAAATCACAACGTATCAAACATGCCCTCAGGTGGTATGAGTAAGTATAGGGATGACATCAGAGCAATAAGATTGGATGCTTAATCAGTGCCAGTAGCTGCCATGAGTCCATGACATACAGTACTGTTAATGCTCATGTCATTGCTACAGCAATGTGTGTGAGGTCACCTTGTATCAACAGAACATAGTCAAACATAGGGGTCACGTCTTAACTCGTTCATTTATATTTGTCATTCCGAATCAATCGTTAATCGCCAGACACAAATACTGTATATTACATCTGCAACGCTCTCGTTCAGCTTTTCGGTGAAATTCAGCTTTTTAACCATTGTGATGGCTAACATTCATATAGGTGGTAATGTTCTATCCTCAGTTTCAACATCAGCATAGGTTTTGAGTTGAAGATATCTGGGAAAATATGTATGCTAAAAATTTAGTACGTGATGAAAGGTATTAAAAATGTGTGTTGCTACCACGAGAGAAAAAAAAAAGTCATGGAGCAAGTCATGGAGTGAATGGCAAAAGGCCTTTTAAAATCCAGCCAAGCTCGAGCCATGCCGCATGTCAGCTTTACGCATGCCTATTTCATATTTTCATTGCATATCTGTGAATAAATCATTATTTGGCAAATTAACACCCTTTCTCAGTCTGTTTTGTATGTTTTGTTTTTTTGTTACTTTGTTTGTTTTTATCAGATGAAGTGACATAGCAGAAAATATTAGGGACTAAGTCATACGTCTGCTTGACATGTTTCATTTCACATAAACAGTGTTTTTGCTGCTTTATGATCAGAAAATAATATTTTTGGGTGGCAGCCATGTTCTACTGCCGATTGCTAAATAACTGAAAACTACTATTAACAAACCTGTTTTGCCGACGAAGAGTAGAGAGAGTTGTTTTCTCTTGCTAGGTTCGGTGCTTACCCTACAGAGCGCAATTCTACGCAGGCCTTGAAAAATCTGCCATAATGCAGTAAAACAGCTGGCAATATTGGGAATTGCTTTTAAAATGGTAAGCACTGGCAGTGAATTAATTGATCAGGATAGCAAGAAAAAGACATTTGTCTGTCAGCACATTTATTGAAGGCAGCTATTTGGTTACGTACGAAAGCAATACATTTGCATTTACTTTGCATTTAGACCAGTGGAATGAATGTATGGCAAATAACAGTTGTCAAATACACAACAAACATTTTATTGCCCAACATTAAACTGAGAAATGCTGAAGTGACTTTAATCAGTCAAGCTACCGGAGTCGCTCACATGGAGGTGGTCCAGTGTTCGTCAGTGCTCAATCACTAATCTAATCTAGAGGGAACAACAGGAAACTGGGTGCTTATGGGTAAAAATGAAAGGCATATCACAACTGTTTGATTGATGTGGCAATTCCCAAGGCAGAATAAGCCTTCTACTTCACTTTCAACAAGCGCAGCTGACACAATGTGCCGTACCTACGATGGTTGTTATGGCTACATAATTCTATAAAATGATGCTTTTATTCAGTGTAAAATCCCATCAAGCAAGTCAAGGGCAAAACCAGCATTGACCAAAATAACAGATTGCATTTACAGAAGCGACAAATACACACACAACACTACTCAAAATTGAGGTCAAACTACCACTTGATGGTAGTTTATTTCAAAATCAATTTTTTTTTTTTTTAATATTATGCTGTAGATTTATACTTACCGGCACTTTATACTAAGTGTCCATATTTCCGATTAAACTGAACGTGTTGAATAAAAAACAACATCTCACTGAAAATGTCTTTTGATTTTATTTACCGGTACATATTTTAATTTAGCATGTTAACTGTTATTGTAGCAAATGCTGTATTGTATATTTTGTTTAAAAAAAAAAAAAAAAAACTTTAATAATGTCGATAAATAGCTGTTTAGCATTGTTTGTTTGTTTTTTCTTAAATTAGAGCTGTTTCATTATCGTGACACTGCTATAGTGTGATATTTTTGCCCAAGGTGATCATGCTCTCAGTATCTGTTATGCAGGAGTGACATTTTTATTTTATTTATTTATTTATTTTTATGAGTCGCTCACTGTCAGAGAAATCTCTAAAAGAAGACTAGGACAAGCCTAGCTGCTAAGCAGCAAAAAGAGTAACTCAGACCAGCCAACATTGACTTTTCTATACCATGGCATAGGGAAAAAGCTTCGGCGAACGAACTTGTGCATTCCCCGGCACCAATTCAACTGCCCAAGCGCCCCTGCCTGGTTTTTATTCATTCAGCAAAGCACTGCACATTACAAGACATAACAAACAGAGCCAGTCGGGCGCCACCAACAGCTGGGCCAAGGTCCCAGCTCACACTTTCCTGCGTCAACAGCTTTATTTAAGGACTGGCGCGAGATGAACTAGGACTGCACACATGGATAGCAATGCACGCTATTCTAGACAAGAAATAAGCATATAATGATAACAACCTAATAAATGATTTCCTTCACACTCACATGGGTACCTGGACCTAGTATTTGGTAGGCACCCTTTCGTTCATTAAAAACAGTATTCCTGGAAAGCCTTCTCAGTGTTGTTTCCACATTAGCAGTGCACCTTCTACAGTATGTGCACACAGCCAGCCTGCATCCTCGAAGTTTCATAACGCCACCATTTCTGATATGCGCATTTCATTCAAGATCCAGTTTTTTTAGTCCAAGGAAGTCAGAGAGAGGTAAAGTCTCCATCAACTGTAAAGTGACAACGTAAACTATCTCCTTCACGAGAATGATACTCAGCCCCGACAGCCAGTCCAACTGCCTCAGTACACAAATATCCTCAGAATATGAGGACATGAGACACGGATGCTTATCTTTATGAGAGGCAAAGAGAAAACTATCACATGGAGTTAGCTTGTTGTTCCTACAGTTTGTCTCGCCACCGAACAAGAGGGCAATTAGCCATTGCTCCTGGACTGGGTTGTTTGTTAGCAATATGTTGCATGACAATCACATGCTCTTTTCATTCTTGTCAAATAAACAATGCTTGAACATTCTCAACCCTGTATCAAACACACCAGGTTTGTCTTCTAGCAGAGGACTTGAACAGTAAAGCAGCCATTTTTCAGGGGGGAAAAAAGCTCAGAGTCAGTCGTTGACATGGACTAAGGTTAGGTAGGGTACGCGAATGCACTACTGTAAGTAAAGCATGCAAGGTTACGTATCAGTCATTTCTATCGCGCATGCATACCTGCGTACCTGGTACGTACATCCCTGATTATATATTTTGTTTAAAAATAAAACGGTTTTGATGATGCAGAAAAATGTCCATTTCTTAAAAGGATTTGCAAACTTTAAGTTATGAAGGTGTTATTTCAGTACCGTGGTAACACAATCTAGGTATCTAGAGGGGTGTTCTTGATGCTGTCTCTGATCCTACTAGACGTAAAAAGCCGTGAAAAAGACGGTTCTAAACCCGCATGGCGTAACTCAAAACAAATGCAGATTAGTATTGTATGCTGTCATACGCTTGCCATATTGCTTGCTCACTTTTTACTAGGTCGTAGTTGACTAGCAATGTCGCTTGCTTGTTTTCAAAGGCTGAAAACTTCCCGGACAAATGACTTTCTTCGTTTGAACGGGGAGGGTAAAGTTAGATTCGTTTGCCTTCTTGACCCGCTGTTTGTGTTTGACCTTGTGCAATGTCACATAAAGCGGTCTGTTGAAGTAGCAAATTCTAACATGTTAGCCACTTTATCTGCTGTAGTTAACCGCAGCACCAAACTTACAAAATCTAATTTTGCTTTGTTCCTAATCTCGTGAGAAATCTTGTCTCGCGGGATTTGTGTCCTGTCCCATCCCTAATATTTATTTTTAAAAAGCATTCAAAACTGACTTCAAAAAGGAGGTGGGCACCCCCAAGGCTGATCACCAAATATACATTCACAAACAAGCATTCCCACTCAAAGTCACATCTATAGAATTTTTTAGTCTTGGATGTTTGTGGAATGTCGGAGGAAAAGCAGAGTACTTGGGAAAACTTGGGAAATAAACATGGGGTGGAGATGCAAAGCACACAGATGTTCCACTAAATATGGTAACACAATGAATCCTAACTATTGTCTAACAAAGTTTAATTGCTACTACACTAATCTCTCCACTCTGCAGATGTATCTATTGGAGCCTTTAAAAAAGGTGAAGTACATAAATTTTGATTCGAAAAGTTGAACCAGCTGCCTGCCAGATATATGGACGTAATTGACCTTTTCCAAATTCAAGTACTACTAAGAGGGCACTCATCACTTCAGTAAGACAACACCAACAGTGCAAACTTTAATGCAGAAAGATACTAAAAATGTTCATGAATTTAAAATTACACAAACTTATTTTTCAGCTATGGTAATAATGATCTCATTTACTGTTACCTGAGTTGATGAGCGGTGCCTCCAGTATCCTATATGTATATCTACATCAATGTCCTAAAACAGCAAATTCACCAGCCATGAACCTGCTTCTCACAAGCACCCTGAAAGGTAAACTGGTTTTGATACGCTATCCCTATGCAGAGCTGGTGAAATGCAAAAAAATACAGCACAGCTTGCCCCATAGGCCAAAAGTTGAGAGGACAAGGAGACTGAAGGGAAGATGTTGAGCCGTATGCTTTTGAATCACAGTAATTCAAAAGCAATGCTTCCACATTTTGTTTCAAGAATTATTTAGCCCAACCACTTATCTAAGGAGCAATAATATGTTCCATTGGTTGCCATATTTCACTGTTTTGCTGGCCCTCATTCTTATTTTAAAAGATGCAAAGGGACATTTTTAGACTTAGTACAATGAAATAATGTACAAAAAAATGTCACAGGTGAAGAGTTTTGCTCCGAGTGATAATGTACAGTAATTTGTGTTTGACATGTGAGCTAGTTAAGGCATCAAAGATTTTTCTCTTCTTTAAAAAAAAAAAAAAAAAAAGCACCACAGAGAATTGACTGACAACTTGATTCCCCATCTTTTCCAAAAAAAAAAAAAAAAAAAAAAATCAAGGAAATCGGCGCCGCTAAATAAGAACTTGCCGGAGCCTTCGAAGCTTTGCAGGGATTTATTTAGAAAAGTTTTGCTGAAGAAAGCCAGAGAAAAAGTAATTTCCTGACAAGCAGACATTTTGCGATAGAAGAGACACATTTAAGAACAGGGGTCCAAACAACAAAGAGACAGCAGCTGCTTAAAAGGCCAATTTTCCAGTCGACATTGTCATTGTCACACTCTTAACTCCAAAGGCAGACATGCACTCTGGCATCAAAGGCCATTGATTTTCTAATCAAGAGTAAATGATGATTAAGGCATATCTGCACCCTTATCTTTCCGTTTAAAATCCTCCCTTCTAGATTCAATTTGACTTTGGCTCTTTTTCAGCTAAGGAGCATCAGGACAGTCAAAGACAAACACACCTTGGTGTCAAGAATGATTCAAGTTACTGAAAGGGAAACTGAAATGGCCAGTTTCTCATGGTCAGGGGAAGCCATTATAGATCAACACCGCAGTAATAATGGGTACTGATAAACGTCTCATATGTCATATATTACAAAATGTAAACAAAAAAACAATAATAAATGTTTCTTAAAGCCAGCTTCACATAAAAGCAAATGTATAGCTTTCTACCTTCATTCTCTGAATCCCAAGATGTGTATTGCAACAATGTCAAAATGGTCATCCAAAGTAGACCCACATCTATATATGAACCTCATAACATTGATACAAAACACCACCTAGCTCAACTGACTTGCCCTAAAGGTGCACCTTCTCCATTCAATGCAGTGACTTTAATTATCCAACATTCTCCCATGGTCAGCCTTCCAATATATTGGTTTAGCCTTTGTGTAATACCTGCCTGAGGATGGTAGATTAACAGTGGTTCCTCAGTCTGAGCTTAGTTTGGACTTAAAGTTTAAATGTCCTTGGGGAAGGGCCTCCGGCTCAGCTTAAGAATGACACCCAAACACCTCATCACTTATTCAGCCCTTATTTCACTCCTATTTACCTCATTCCAACTCAGACCACCAACATTTTGATCGAGGAAAAGAGTCAAAGACAGATGTGGATTATTCATTCTGACCTTCAGGTAGTAATGACAATTGCAATCCAAAGTGTTTATTTTCATTAAAGCGCGACAGAAACGGTGGTGACATTATTAATACACATCATAAAATGGAACAATACCAATATCATGATGACTTTCTTTGTGGATATTTATTATTTATGTTTTGTTTTTGTGTATATATATATATATATATATATATATATATATATATATATATATATATATATATATATATATATATATACACACACACACACACACACACACACACAGTGAGCCCCCGGTTTACAAACTCCCTGTGTACGAATTTTTCGTCTTACGAACGTGGGCCGCGGCGTTTTTTGTCCCCCTCTTACGCACAAACCTTTCGTCTTACGAACAATCCAACATGCCGGTCAGTGTGACTGCACTAGTCACACTATTTTTTTCGTTTTGCTGCATCAACAAAAATAACTATTCTTGCATGTCACGGAAACGTAGATATGCTATTGGTCTTATAAGCTCACAGTTACGGTCTCAGTCACGGAGATGCCGATATGCTATTGGTCGATTAAGGTCACAGTCACGGTCTCAGTCCCGGAGATGCGGATATGCTATAGGCCGACGTCGCGTCAATCACAGAAATGCCGTTATGCTATTGGCCGAACGCCTTCATCTAGCTTGATGGCACAGCCGGTCGGTGTGTTGTGAAGACTTTGCAAACTTTATCTGTTAGACATGGCTTCTAAAATTGCAAGTGGTGGTAAATGAAGAAGTAAGAGGATGATGACAATAGAAACCAAGCAGGAGATAATAAAAAAAAAATACGAAGGAGGCCCACGCATAGTTAACCTTGCTCGTGAGTATGGTGAGTATTCGAGTGACGAGCATAGCTGCTGAACGGATTAAGTTCGTAACACGGGGGCCCACTGTATGTTATATATATATATATATATATATATATATATATATGAAACGGCCAATATCAATTAATCAGTTTTGTTATAGGCTCATCAGCTGCAACTGAAATCGTTTAACAAAAATGCATACAGCTAGTGTTAGCCGCAGTGGTTCGCGTAAATTGTATTCATGTTTTTTTCAGTTTTCATAAATAGCCTTTATCTTAGCTGTCAAAACTGTTATACCATACCAAAAAAAAATTCACCACAGGTGATTTGAAAGTAATCGGAGCATTCAGTATTTTAGCAGCAGGGCTGTAGCTAATGAGACTGAGTATCAATTAACTTAAGATTTTATTTTATTTATTTAGCTTGATGAAAAACTTATAATCAAAGTAGTGCAAATAACACTCATTCACTTAAATATCATTCAACGTGTGCAATAGTCAATTCAACAGTCTCTGAAAAGTATTCTGCCAGCTCTCTGGGACATTCAAGCGCTACTGGCTTGTGGCCATTTGATGCTAGTCTACGTTATATGATGGCAAAATGCACCATCCGTCCATCTTTACACTATCTTAACCGCTTACCCCTGGATTCCAAAAACTGCTCCACTGCACTTCGTCTTCTGCAGCGTGACAGAGCCATGTTAAAATTTTGAGAGTGTTTCCACATGCTACGTGTGCACTGCACCGCGCAGCACTGCAGCTGCGCCGTTGCACCAACTTGACACAAGACTTGAAAAAACTGGTCAGCCGCCGTCCATCATGGCTCAATTCCACAGTTCAGAAAGCACAAAACACGAAAAAGAAAGTGATCTAGAACCGGATTCACAAAGAAAACGAACTCCACACTGACAAGATTCAACATGGCACATCTTAACTATTTGCTCTCAAGTAAAAAAAAAGGTAATTAATTGGCCTTAGTGACCACCGCTCAAAACCTGAAAATCTTTCATCACTGTATGTTAGAAATGTTTGGGGAACTGTGCTTTCTTTTTCACCGAGTTCAACCATATTGTATTTTCTAGTAACACAGAGACCTTAATTCATGTATTTGTTGCAACGCGTGGAACTTATTGCTTATTGAGAGTTTTACTGTAAATTTGAGCTCCAACGCTCTGGCATGCCCAACCTATTGAAATTAGCGTCGCTACTCAGTAGGAATGTTAAAAACCAGACAACAGAATTATTCTTATTCTGCATTTGGTTGAACTACATGTTGGCCTGTTTCTTTTTCTGTCCAAGGCTCTTCTAACGACCTGGGGAGGGGGCTAGTTGGTGTATGACCAAAGTGGATGCTGCCGTTTGGATTTGCACTGATTGACTGGAACAACATCTGAAGTGGGTCATCTCTTCGGAGGTGCTTCTATGTAGATGGACCAACCGGGCCTGGTTTTGAGGAGGACCACCTTATTCTCAAAAGGCATCTTCCCATAGTTTCATCTTTAGACGGGACTGTCTCATTCTAGTTTGCATTGTTTGTTACTGCACTGCATTAACTTCTCACTCAGCAGACGTTGCAGCCTGTTGAGTCTGGAAGGGGGTTTCCTCCCATCTGTGGTTCATTCTCAATGTTTCTCATTGTTCCAGAGATGTGTTGTTTTGCTTTGTTTTTCCGTGCCTTTCGAGGAACTTAGTTCAGTGGATGTCAATGTGGCATTGCGAAGCCCCTTGAAATTCTTTTGTGATTAAGGGTGATTGAAAGACATTTGACTTGACTATGTTTAAGGCACCGCTACAGCTGCATTTGTGGAGGGGGGGTACCGCATCATTGAAATACATTTGTTGTAATTACCTTTGCTCTTCCTGAAAAATTATGTTTACCCAAAGGGATTTTTTAAAATGAGTTTTCACTGGTGCATGTCTTTTCTGAAGGTTATCTGTGCATTGTTTCATACTAACACCCTTTTTTTTTTTCAGCTGCATCTCCCAGGCACCAGCAACCATAGGGGGTGTCAGATGCAAAATCGAGCTCCCAATCTGCCAGCAACACATCCATATCTAGACTGCAAGGCTCACTGATTTAGGAGGATGCAGCGTCAGGATTACCATCCGTTCCCAGGAAACTTCTTTATGATCGGCGCTGGCTGCTACGAGGTGGCTTCAGGCAAGAAATGTTTGCGTTTTAAATAAGAGGTTCCCCAATACTGGAACATCTAGTTACACATTTTTAGACAGCTGGGACACAAATTAGAGCATAAGAATGGCAACACTAGGTGCTCATGATGTAGTGAGTCTATTTACCCTTGGGCAGGAAAAAGAAGCGACTGAATACATTATTCAAATGACAAAATGTCAGCACATTGTGTGTTTTAGAGTATTTTTTTTAATCTGTGAATGATTTGAGCATTGAAGAAGTAAATACAGTAAACAGTAGAATTGTGTGGTGTAGGATGAATTCAAGAGCAGTTGAATACACTGATTTCACAGTCGCACCTCACAACCCCCAGGATAATTCATTTTAATGCTCGTTTTTTGTTTTTGTTTTTAACTGCAACAACCATCCAGATAGACATCAGCGCACAAAACCACTCGTGAACGTGCTATTGAGCGTGACGCTGACCTTTCCGGTGCTTGTGGACCTCTGAAGACGTGAGCGTGAAAAATACCCAGAACACTAACGTCGGCCTTTTAGCGTGCAGGACTGATTTGATATAGGTCTGACAGGGGTATTTATAGCATTGCATGGAGTCTCACTCTCCTCTGCTTTCTACACCACCAGCTCATTCTGGCGCAGATGCTATTGGCAGCCCTGCTCACTCACTGGAAAAGCCATCATGTCAGCATACTGGCAGCGGAGAGCATGTCGTGCTAACAGGTTTAGGGGTCTGCTCGAAAGATCTGAATGTAGTTCATTATGCAGTGACAATAAACATCCAGCTTTGATGCTATTCTGTGCACAAAACCAAGACAATCTGCAATTTCTTTATTCAAATGTGAGCGTTTGGCTTTTCTTGCCAATGCCTGATATCTTATAGGTTTTCACTGGCATTTATATATAATCATTAGGTTATACAAACAGATGCAATCTTGGAAAACATAGTCAAGAACGCAGACATGCTTTATTGGAGCCTCTCTTCAAATTGGGGCATATTCAAGAGCTTTACATGAACAGTGGCTCAGGGTCACAACGTGACTGTGTCAGGTCTTCTTGCGTATCGCGCTAGTCCGACCAGGCCAATGAAAATCTCAAAAATACATGTGATGATTGATTTTTAAATAGTTTTAGACACTTCAATTTATCATTTATCATTAGCATTTGATCTCCGTAACTTGAAAGTAAAAATGTATTGCTTACAAATGATCTTGTTCAAAAATTTAAACTTTGAGGGTTGTGCGCCTTCTACGACTGCCCATTACACCAATGTCAATCATTGTTATGTCCCAACAGATCGAATGATGGTAAATGTCTACGCGCATTTGAGCATTTGCTTTAACTTATGCGCCAATTTAATCACTATGCCATTGATTAAAATGTGTAAAACATGTACAAATGCATCACATCATTCAGATGTTGATTAGATCAGATTGTAATTTGTCATCCGTTTATCAAAAAAAAAAATCTGAAACATAATCACACACACTAAATCGTACTTGAAGTTAAAGTACGATCATTTTGCAGTTTTGAAAATGTTTATGTTGTTCCAAAAGTCAAGTTGTGTGGACTAAATTGGAAATGACTTTTGATATAGAAACTACTTGTCAGACATAACCTTTGAAATGTGGCCATTTAGAAAGCAAAATGACTGAATTTGTACACAGCCAACTAAAAATATATTTTTTAATTCAAGAAAACCTTCACAGTTGACGTTGTATTGCTCCCAAGACCGCAATTAAGCAGTATATTATAAGTGACAGCAAAGTACGAAAACAAAGTGCGAAAACAAATTGCATAAATAACATATAATAATACTTGTTTAATTGTCTTGTGGCTTTGCTTCTCCAGAGATAAAAAGGTTAGGGTCATGCCATCAATATTTCTTTTTCTTAAGATAAAGAAGTTAATACAGTTTTTCAGAACTGTGATTTGTTTCGAGGGAGGCTTGGGTTCAGGGGTGCCCTCTGTAATTTCTTTGTCTTGCTTAGTATTCATTCTATGTATGCTTATCGGATGTTGCTGTGCTGAAAGTCAGCCGCAACATGAATTTCTTATTAATACAGCCTGCAAATATCCTAAAGGTGAGATTCAAGCCGAAAACAGGCATGTGAAGAGTGAAAAGTGGGAACCGAGAGTGAATCCAATTTTAATTTACTACTCTCCTCTCTTCAAGGGATTCATAATTGCAACGTCGTTTGGAAACGTAGTGTTTTTGAAGACAAATAACACAATATTTTTTCTATCTGAGAGATTTACAAATGAATAGCCTCTGACCTTTTTAAATCTACACGGTATGAAAAAAAAAATCTTAAATAAACTTCCCCGTATTTAAAATGAATGTGAGTGTTTTTTTTTTTTTCATTCAATTACTCCAACGCGAGAGCTAAAGTGAGCTGTTTTTGTTTCACATGACACTAACAGTTTCAACAAAAACAATCTATAGCTTGCTTGTGTAAATGAAAGCAAATGCTATCTGCCAAGAACTGCAATTAAAACTGTCGTCTTGATTTAAGGATCGGTGACCCCAGGCCCTGTGGCAATTTAAGAGTAAATAACTGAGTAGGACAATAATAAATGTAGAGCTGTGGAAATAAGTGTAATATATGAAGGGCTCTACAGTAGTAGGATAAATTGCACCACCGTTAGTGCTAACCCATCAAAGGCTATAAAGGTGAACTGGATTCTGGACAGAACGGAATCAGAATTCTCCCAGTCGAAGCCATTGGTGCATAACTGTTAGCTGTAAGGCTGCGAAACATCAGGTCGTCTTAATAACTATGCCCTTGTATGAAAATGGATTCCAGTACTTGGTTGCATGTAAGATAAAGGAAACTAAACAAAATTGCTCTGCGCTATCTGCACACCATCGGGTTAATAAAGTTCTTTCACCCATTGCACTTTTTCTCTCCATGGAACAAATCAATCTAACTTGGGAAGGGCTAACTTTGTCTGGGCGCCGCTGACTAAGTGTTGCCCGAACTGAAAAGCTAAATTATTTAGCCAGCAAGTCTAGTTGATAAATGTTAGCGGTGCCGGTCAATACATTACAGGGATGTGTGGACCACCTTCCGTGGGATATATTATGCACCAGGGGAGATAAAGGCCATTGATTGTCTCCACCAAGGTCACAGGAAGGTCTCTTTCTCCAGTGAAAGGGCTCTATCTCTTGTGGCAACAACTTCAGACCACCGACTTGGCCAGAACCCATAAAATAAGGTTAATCAACTTTGCGTGGCAAACCTATGACAAGACTTGCGTTTACCAAGGATACGGGGTAATAATAGGGAGTGTTTATATGTGGGCATATAGCTAACGCTTACATTATTCATGCTGCTGTGGAAAATGCAATGGCAGTGCTAATATAATATTGACCTAACCCCAACACTAAATGAATGGCAAATGGAGACACAGCTCAAAACTCACACACACACGCAGAGACACGCACACACACACACACACACACACACACACACACACACACACACACACACACTAGCCTTGTGGAACGTCTTACTGGAATGTATCATTTTCTCTTTTGATCAATCCACATATTATACATGATACTTGGAAACTCAATACAGAAAATGGCTTCGTTAAAGGTCAAAGGAGTGAGAAAGGGAAAGAAAAGGGAGATGCCAACAAGAAAAAAGACAGATATTATATGTGAAGGCTTATAAAAAAAGTAAAAAAAACCTTGAGAAAGAAATGACTGAAATGTTCTTTCGTATCTTACAGAAGGATCAGGCACTGATTGGCACTACAGGTACACCAGTGGATCCTTCTAAAACAGTTGACAAACCAAAGGAGTTTTTAAGCTTTAAGAGGTGATGGAAGTGAAAGAGGGATTCAAAGAATTCAAGGCCTATCCAACCCATTTTCATAAAAGATGTCTTCTGCTAACTTTATAAAGAAGCCCAATTATCTCTCAAGATATCAGCAAACCAACAGGCGAAAAATTAGATTACATTGCCAGTCTGGAACCAACGTACAAAATCACACACATTAATCACTCCTTGGATGGCTGATCAAAAGAATAATTTCTCAATACAAATATGATGATGAAGAAAATGTATGTGAACTGTGTTTGTAAACTCCTGTAATTTCTATGAATAAATGTTTGCATCAATACACGATTAGTTACACGTAATATGAACCCAAGGGTTAATATGCGTGAGCGTCTCAAGGGAGTAATAGCACAGCACATCATACAGCTGGCCAAAAAGACATTTCTAAGCAATTTTCGCTGTTAAATGCCATCAAAGCGCATTCTATCCTTTTTACTTAAAGTATATAAACATGACTTTGAAAAATATCCTGCAGCGGGAGAATAGAAAAGCCACCGTGGGTCCGCGTTGCCTCATCAAGCCAGATTTCAAAAGGCAGAGCGGAATTTTAATGGTGCTTCAAGGTTCTGCTAAAGGACAGCCAGAGTGGGGAAGAGAGGGGAGGAGACAGGTTATTACGGGATCATTGCAGTTTCAACCTCTTAGGCTGAAGTTAGAAGCAAACTGTCTTTCACCCAAAATCGATGTGGTCCGTGTGAGTCAAAAGGTGACCAGCTCTTGAGCTATACACAACTCAGACAAGTTCCAGTATTGAACCACAGGTTTCACAAAACAGCCAGTATATTTTCAATACAAAAATAATAAAGGCTCACACTCAACTAAGCAAACGCCCCGGCGTCACTTCGATTGATCTTCAGGCCCACGTTGAAAAGGACTACTCGTAGTTTGCTTTTGAAATACATCATTTTAACCAGTCTTAAAACTTTTTCGGCACACTTCTTAAAAAGATCAGCAATAGAATGTGAGCACTGATCTCTGGATGATGGCTGCCCAGTGTAGGTAAATAAAGACAATGGCTGCATGTGTAACCATTAGGCTACATTCAAAATACACACACACACACACACACACACACAATCCCAACTCCGGTGACTGCATACAAACTGGACAACATTTATCCAATGTATTTCTTCATTTACACTTACAGAAGATGGAACAAAGAATTCATCCATGTTCCTGAGTACATATCCTGGTCAGGGTTATAGGCAAGCTGTAGACCATTACAACCATCTTTGGGCAATAGAAAGGATACACCATGGGCTGGTCACTAGCCAGTCACAGAATCAATGTAAATATGAAAAAATAAATAAACTATTGACTCTCCAGAGTCTGCATCTTTTGAAATGTGGGAGGAACCTGTGGCACCCTGAGAAAATATAACACTAATATAACACTGGAAGGAGACTCCAGGCCTAAAAACAAATAATTAATTCAGTGGAAAAATTCACAAGTTGCCATATAATTAATGAAGATTTTGCAGTTACACAGTTTGGTCACAATGTCAAATCTTCCCGCACTTTGCATTGCACATCCAAGAATGTCAGCTGCCAGAAAGGTTTTCAAATATGCTGTCTTCTGGAAGCCAGAAACGTGCACTAGTGCAGAATACAATCAACAGGGAGAGCTGAGAGCAATCCAATAAACATCCTACTCTGCTTTCAGTGTGTGCTCAGTATAATTCATTCTTCACTGAAATAGTCCTGAGCTCAACTTTTATTGGGTACACTAAATTTGGGCAAGATTTGCGGCAGCAAAGATATGTTTTAGACATTTAGGTGACCAGGGAACAACAGCGGAAGAGCGCAAAGAGTCATTCCTGTTTCTTATCACTTTGAACAACTTAGAAGAAAATCCACAGAGGGAGTCCTTGTTCTGTGACTGTATGGTAGTTAAAAAAAAATTCGGGCCTGGATCACGGACCTATGGGGATGGATCATTATGTCCTTGTCAGCTTTATTTTTCAAACTGATCCAAGTTTATTGATGTGTACACATCTGGAGAAGAAAAGGGGCTTCATACACAGGGACTAGAGGGCTCAAGGACATGCTATCAAAAGAAATGTTGCAATCCTGATGGAACAGGAGACGGGCAGACTAAACTGACAAAACTTAACAAAATTTGAAGCAGGAATGCGGCAAAATTATGACCGCTTTTATTAAGGGTGGAGATCAAATCAATTGCTGTATCGCAAATGCTGCCTTTGCAAAGACAATCTTCATTTGAAAAGTAGGTAATAGGAAAAACTTCATAAAAATACAGCGAGCATGTAGTTTGCCATGCTGTGGAGACATGTCAATGTGACAGGGTCCAGTTGTAAAGCTATGTAAGCTACAAGGATAGTAATAAACATAACAGGAACAACATATACTAATACAGTGGGCCCCAGTGTTACGAACTTAATCCGTTCAGTGGCTACCCTCGTAACTCGAACTGATCGTATGACGGGTAATCCAAACCTATGTTCATTAGTGAATGCGTGCAACGCGTGCAAAAACCTTAGGTAAAAACATCACGACTTTATACACATATTAAAAATGAGTAACATAATCTACTGTACAGTTAAATTTAATAACATAAATATACAAAGGAAAAATGACATTTACCTTTGGGGCGACGTGACTTGAGCTGGATGGAGGCGGAGGGGAGCAGAGACCAACCCGCAGAATTTATTGATTTATTTTCTTAAACGAGAACATATCACCGGCGATTTCCTTCTCTTTAATCCATAATAGAAGAA
Source organism: Hippichthys cyanospilos (assembly GCF_059441005.1). NCBI lineage: Eukaryota > Metazoa > Chordata > Actinopteri > Syngnathiformes > Syngnathidae > Hippichthys > Hippichthys cyanospilos. Next base: position 25,004,419 of record NC_142370.1, on the reverse strand, counting down.
GCCTCTCCATTTTGTTGTTGACCGCGGTCCGTCCCCCGGCAAGGAAAGTCTTGCCCTTAGAAGATTGCCGAGCGGTTACGGCCATACTCACGAGCAAGGTTAACTATGCGTGCAACTCCTTCGTATTTTTTGTATTATCTCCTGCTTGGTTTCTATTGTCATCATCCTCTTACTTCTTCCTTTACCGCCACTTGCAAATTTAGAAGCCATGTCTAACAGATAAAGTTTGCAAAGTCTTCACAACATTCCTTCCTTCCGTTTTTCACTCATTTTCTGTCCTTCCTTCCATCCCGACCAGCTGTGCCATCAAGCTAGATAAAGGCGTTCGGCCAATAGCATATCGGCATTTCTGTGACTGACGTGACGCCGGCCAATAGCATATCCGCATCTCCGTGAGTGAGACCGGGACTGTGACCTTAATCGACCAATAGCATATCGGCATCTCCGTGACTGACTCCGTGACTGACACAGTGACTGTGACATTGTAAGAGCAATAGCGTTCAGCGGTGACGTGACAAGCGAAATCATTTGTATACCTTGTTGCATCAAAGCGAAATTGATTGTACGAACACGATGACCAGCATGCCAGATTGTTTGTAAGACAAAAGGTTTGTGCTTATGAGGGGGACAAAAAATGCCGCGGTCCACGCTCGTAAGTTGAAAAGTTTGTATATGAGGGAGTTTGTAAACCGGGGGTCCACTGTACATCGCTGAGAGTGTAGCCATATTTTGTATCGCCAAATAGCTTGACCGTGGTGTAACAAAAACAAATATAAAAAACGGGTTGCGCACACACACACACACACACACACACACACACGCACACAAACGTGTGGAAATTATTTGCTCCTGTGACTATTTGACCCTCTAAAATCTGTTTCCCTGAGAACTATGACAGAAAGAGTCACCTTCCTTGCTTTCACCGCCTCAACCGAAATAACAAGATTCGTGATGTTCCTCTGCAAGCTAGAATTGTTCCTGGCTAAACACAAAATGGAAGAACCAGTGAAGCCGAACAAATGGCAAGCTACGAGAAACGTTTTTAAAACACCCAAAAATAAAACTGAAAGGGAAAGCCTTAGGGGTTGAACTCGGTCGAAGCTCAGGCTACAAAAGACACTGGCACGATTTGATAGACGATCTCTGCAAGGAGTTCAACCAAGATAAAGCTCATTCAGATGGATGTACGACAACAGTAATATGCATAGGCTATCTACAGTAAGTACTCAGTGAGTAATTGGAGAGTATGAAATAGCACATGCTGTGAAGACAATAGAAATTCGCCTGATCCTCACTTTGAGTTAGGTCGATCAGAAAGCTTTGACATTTTGAACAAATTTCAAGGCAGCACTTTCACACTTTTTGCATTGGTTCACAGTTAAACCACTTTTATTTTTCGCTGCCCCTTTCTTATATTCAGTAATTTCTACAGTTGTGATGCTAACTCAAAAATCTCAATCACGGTCCCCAAGCATTAAGCACAGTTCCTGAACAATATAGCACTTCTCCTGAGCAGCGAGCTATCCGAAGTAATATGCATAATTCAAAATGAAGTAATATAGCTTAGCAGTGGTTTTCTTGTAAGCTGCAATCTCCTGACACCTCCAACAGGATGTTAAACCACTGTTTTTGTATTCCACCGGGGTTACAAGTGACAAAAGCAAAGCTGGCATTAATTTTGTCTGCAATCTCTTTGAATGTTTTTTTTTTTGTTTTTGTTTTTTTCTTGTCCACTAGTCACTGCAATACAAAATTTCACTTCCTTCACCTGTGTTTTGGGTGTTGATTTAGTGGCCATCTTCCAGGCGGAAGTTGTTTTCATTCTTCCCAATTCACTTTATGGATATTGAGGCATTAAAATATGAAATTATTCATATGCATCAAATGAAACCACAATACACTTTATTGTACACACATTAACACACACACACACACACGTATATATATATATATATATATATATATATATATATATATATATATATATATATATATATATATATATATATACAGTATATATATATGGAAGAATATATATATATATATATATATATATATATATATATATATATATTTTTTTTTTTTTTTTTTCCTTTCTGTTACGAACCCAAATAAAGCGGGGGTCCGCTGTATTTATAAGTGGGCAGGTGCTGACTGGTAAAAGCGTGTACTGTGTAGGGATTATTACCTGCACAGTTTTAATTTCTAATTTTCTTTCTCAGCCTCTCTATGATTGAAGAAAACATGTAACATATAACACCAAAACATATTACACAGAGGCTCCTTCAGTTTGCTTATGAGTTTGTAAGTAATAATAGCTAATAGATATACATTTGCTTCATGGGCATAAAGAAAATGGTTTCATTAGTTACCTTTATTTATGAAAATAAATCAAATTCTTATACAAAGTGTGCCCACACAGAAAAATTCTGACCAGGCAATTCATAGGAAAAAGTAGAACTCTTCACATCTACTGAATACCTGAATAGTTTTACAGTTCATGGAACATGTGAGGGAGAAGGGAGTGAGGGTGAGTGAAGGAGGGACAGCAGAGGAAGCAGAGTATAAGAAATCGAAGACACAAGCTGGGTTCAATTTAAAGGCTTCCCACGAGGGGTGAGGTGACCTGTATCTGCTACCCTTAGAGGTCACGCAATATCCACGCCTTCAGAGGATATGGCGAACCCCTGCCGTGTTGCACACACAAGCACATCCACTGCAAAACAGAATACAGGACACCCCCTGACTAGTGGGTTCTTAACACACATCCAAAGATAATTGTACCACAGCTGATTAGGACCCTTAGCAAACTCCCAGGAAGTTACAAAAAAGTTGAGCGGCCAATTCCGCCCAATGTTCAACTTTTAAATGTCATGATGTGATGAGGTGAAAACACAGCATGAAATGTCTTTAGTAAGCTCCGATGGAGAGGTTCTGCAGCCAAATCAAATTATATGATCACTTGACTCCTCACAAATACATCAATTACCCCGGGTGATTGTGCTAAAGAAAGAAATCGAAGTAGCTGTCAAAATGCAACGCTATTCCTGACAAACTGTGCTCTCGGAGCCGCCAAAGTAAATTGTGCAGGCATGAGGCTCAACAGAGCTGTTCAGTTAAGAGATATGAATTAAAACAAATAATACTTCTTTCAACAGGTACACACAGGATATTTATACAAATCCATCCATATTGTGTTTTATTATAAATATCATTTTATAGTCTCTCTCTCTCAATATATTTGTATATATATATAGGGGGTAAATAAACAGTGACCCTTTAACTTCCACTGACTGCATAGAAAAACAAAACAGAATGAACATTTTCATAAACACCAGCAATCGGCAGGAATCAAATTAATTAATGTGCATGCATAGAAAGAACACGACTAAATATGAAGGGAAAAGAATGTGAATAAAACGTATCTCACTGTTTGATTCGAACAGCACAAGCATGGGTATCCGTGAAAACAACACAGATGGGTCAGCTTTAGTGTGTGTGTAATGACTGAAATAGCCCCTCTAAACACGTCACATTAATTCCTTGGGACAAAAAGCATTTATGCTGGATTTTAATGAGGTCAGGTTATTCTAAAGGGGCCAAAGTATTGGGTCTGCCATACACCTCACAAAAACCTAATTTGTCTGTGTCCATAAAAGCTGATGTTTTATAGGAGAGCGGCCTGAGGAAAGGAGGTGAGAGCCTTTTATTGGCCGGGATCTCCACTGCACACAAACGCGGCACCATTGTCATTTAATGTGACACATTTAAACACATGTTGGTCTCATCTCTAGAATTGTATTTAAATGGAAGAATTGTTGTGACAAATCATAAGAGCGGCATCCCAGATAACACTGACAAAGAGCAGGTTAGTCAAAGATAAGGCCTGAATGATGACGCCGCCGTGCAGCCAGTCGTGCTTGTCATTGTAGTGCCTATCTTACCGTAACTGACAGCCGCTCGGGTTTATCCAAGCCCGCCTTTAATTGTATTTGTTGAGCCTTTTGATCACCTTCTTCGTCATCTGTTACACGCTCTGCCTGGCAACGCCTTGTATGTACAGTGGGCACTGCTCTGTGCTTCTGCTGGCAGCCGTGCGAGGCGCACCGGCTCAGTCCTGACAACATAGGTATTAAATGTGTAGCAGGCCAGTGGAGGCGAGAGCAGCTGCTCTCTTGTCTGGGGCGGTTTAGCACCAGTTCAGAAGCAGTCGTCACTAAGCTGAGTGAGAGCTTGCAGTGCTTGGAGTGTTGTGTCGCTCATTACAGCCTGAGGGTGTCACACGCTCCTCCAAGCAGAATCCTTGCACCACTCCCTTGCTTTTTAAGACTGAGTGAGGTGAGATTGTCGCTGTCGAAATTTCGCCAATTGGTCTGTTTGCCGGCGCTTTAAAAATGATGCAATATTAAGTCATTTGTTGAGAGTCAAAAAGGAGTAAGCCTAAGAGGAGATGTTTGACATAACTGACTCCAGTCATGCATTTCAACTACAAGAGAACTACTACATAAATTTCCATGACAATGCAAGATGCATGCATTCTCTATACCAGCTGTCGCAAACCTGTGTGTGCCTGTTTCAAAAAACGACCTATTTTGGCAGAGCAGTGCTTTGAACATTTAGGAACAAATGATCGAATTTTAGCATTTTTTTAAACTGCTAATAATTTTACATACAAAGTCATAGGGCACAAAAAGATTATACATTATTTAGGCTTTCAGGCAGTATACAGTATAATATTATTGAATATTTCGTGTTTGACATTCCAACCACTAGAAGGAAAATGGAAGCCTTGTGATTTGATCTCATCAAGTTGATTGATTGATTATAATTATGGAAAATACCAAAGTGGTTTTACCTGCATCATTCCTCCCGTTGTTTAGATCAGTGGTTCTCAAAGTGGGGCCAGAGGGGTCCATAAAATAATTGTGATTATTATTAATAATAATATATATATATATATATATATATATATATATATATATATATATATATATATATATATATATATATATATATATATATATATATATATATATTCGTGTTTACATTACATTGTGAATGTATTCATGACTCTTCAGTAAGGCAATCAATTCAAGCAGTTTAATATATTTTTAAAAATGTAAGAATTTTGAAATTTGTTAAATAGACCCACCTAATTCAAATCATCAAAGAGCTTGAGTATTTAGTCAATAAGTATGTGGCAGGGGAAATTTACTCAGTTTGTTATGAGGAAGTGTGCAATCTGCAGTTTTTATTTCTGAAACTTCAGTTTGGCTGAAATGTAACAAATATACTTGTTGTCAAATTCAATGTGTAAGGGCCCTCATCTTTGGATTAATTTTTTTGTTTGTTTACACAAACATTTGCAAAATTTGCTTCCCATAAAGGGGTCCCTGACCCCAAAATGTTTGAGAACCCCTGGTTTAGATTAGATTAGATACATTGTAGTTACTAATTGGTTATGGCATTGATGGACTCAGTTTTTTTTCTTTTTTTTTCCTGAGTTTGAGATGTCCTATTTTGTAATCGGCATACAACGCACAGACTGGGTTTGATTTATGCAAGTCAACTAGCAATTAACTTGTACCTTAAATAGGACTCCTGATAGTGTCACTCAAACATAACTGTATTTCTCAACGTCTATTGTGTTACTGGCCAAGCCTCTTCTCATTTTCAAAGAAGCTCGAGAAATGTGTTGTTGTGAGAAATATGAACATGATCGATGTCTTCACATAAATTGGTAGCCCATCATATTACTCTGTACCAAGGAAGTAACTCTCGGTTTCAAAAAGGTCGGCCATCCCTACGTTACAGTCTCACTTCAACATTAATTACTAATATGACTTGCATAAATATCAATAACATAAGGTAATTTTTGAAGAGAACTTCAAAGGCTTCCTTTAATACTGCATTGTTTGAATCCAAGCTTAGTATTGCATACGGCAGCTGGTAACATTGTAATTCTCCAGGACATCCTTCATGCCACGATAACCAAACAAGTGGCAGACAGTGTTTGAGCATGAAGGGGATAAGTCTAAAGCCATCCCTGTGTGAGCTGTCCTTTTCTCAAAAGATTTCAATCTGAACAGAAATGTCTAGCAAAATAGAGGTCATGGTGTCAAGGTGACAAAAAGTAAAAGGAACCCTCAGAGGATTTGGCCTTTTTGTATCGTACCGGAGCAACACAATAGTGGTGTAAACTTGTTTGACTGTTATATCTATGTTAATGTGAGTGTTATGTTCCTATTCATGTTTTGTATTTGTTCCCCAGACTCTACATTGTTTGATCCCTTGAAGTCCTATGGCATTGTAAAACACACTGCTAAAGATTTAATCAAAGAGACACATAATTGCTTATCCCTCTTTTACATTTGGGCGAGTCTACAAAGAAAAGGCAAATGAAGAAAGGAGGTTAATTTATGTAATTTTCGAGTAAATGCTTGAAATGTATTCAGACACATATCTCTCTCACGGATTCATCTGGGTGTGACTGCGAGTGTGACATCAAAGTCCACCCCACCGGAGAAGTGACCACTTCGTGTGAAGGTTTCCAAAAAGTAAGGTGTGACTTCAATCAAATGAAATGTAAAATGATGCCTACATGAATTGGCTATGTTGATTAACAATGTAGGGTGTACCTGTGGATTGTTACCAATGTGCATCACCGTCTTTAAAATTCACAATTTATCTCTTGGAATGGTTCAGGTAAGACTCAGGGTGAAAACGGTTCTAGATATTAGATTATTGCATGCAACCTGGGTTGGTGGCTGTTTGGCAAAGATAGCAAATTATCAGATATTAGCTAGCTTGGTTAAACAACGATAACAAACACAACACGGCGATGTCAGCAGGATTTCCCAAGTGTGCATCCGTGAGCTTCCTCTCAGGAACAGATCCTTTAGCTCCTCATTAAAAAAACTCCCAAATTTTAGCACACTTTTTCCCAACAGGTTTTGCCATGTGATATTAGCATGTGTCCAGTTTCACTTCATTGGTATGAAAATGATTTACTGCAAATGCATCTTTGTCACTCTACCTTTGCCACAGGCATGTAGCAACAGGCAGAACAATTTAATGCTCATCAAGTGGTTGAGAGCGGGAATATGTATAAAACTTATATAGCTATATGCACTTTTTGTGACATTTATGTTCATTAGTTTACTGCAATACTTTTGCAAAAAAAAAAAAAAAAAAAAAAAAAGCATTGGCCCAGTAAAGGTAGCGAAACACTGATTTAGTCCAGTAAAAAAAGTGAAACTTCATGGAGTCATGCTCATATTTTCCTAATTTTCAAACACCAGTTTGTTTGTCTGCTTTCATCATGCAGGGAATTGTGAAACGCTCCATTTAGCCTATAGCCTAAGTTTTCATAAAAATACTTTCCTTTATTTTTCTGAAAGCGATCAAGCTTCCTTTCAGTTTTCTAACTTTCACAAAAAGTAAGTGTTTCTCATTTTGGTGGTTATCCCCTTTGAGTATGCTAAGTAGGACTGCATAATACTACTTTGTATATTGCAGTGCTTTACTCTTGCATTGCGGCCTGTATTCAATAAAAATGCAAATTCTTACACACACACACACACACAAGCACACACACACTTACACATTACTAGAAACATGTACAGTACTTATATATTCTAATTAGACATAATCATGGTTCTTGACAGTTGTGAAGACATCTACTGTGACACTGGTGCTTGCATATAAAATGTCAGCCAGGCCAATTTCGGTTGTCAGCGTCTCTTCTATGCACTGTTAGATTTTTCAAAATGCTATCTGATCATCAAAGCTATGCTGCTGAGAGAAAATACACCACTGTCAAGCATTATACGTCTTTCCAGGACCCCTTCAGCGTAACACCTCACAACCCGATGTGTGACCAGCGATGTATTCAGTGACATATATATATATATATATATATATATATATATATATATATATATATATATATATATATATATATATATATATCCATGGTACATAATCAGCATAGCAAATATAAAACAGAATAGTACGCAACATGTGTTATGTAGAAGTTGTTAATAATGATGGAATGCAACATGAGCAGAGTTTTAAACATTGCATTTCAATGTAAATATCATTTGTTTCTTAATCTTTGGTCATTTTCAGTTATCAAAGTAGAAAACTAAAAAAGGGACAAAGGAGTATCGTAATTACACTAGAGAGCAATAAAATCATTTAGAATACACATAGGTTGATCTGATACAATTTACACTGAGACTGATGGACTAAATATCTTCACAAAGAATTGAGAGTCTCCCTTTCCTGTCACTGGTGATGTTTGAGAATTTCGCGCAAGCAATATTCTTCATTTTAGGAAATTCCTTACACTCAACTATTGATTTGCATAAGACACCACCTCTACTGGGATCATATTTTTGTCTATCCTTTTCTACATCCTTATCAGCTCTATAGACGATTGTGCCACCAGAAACATAGTGGCTTGGCTTTGTTGAAAACAAATCTGCCTTTTTAATACATGAGCAGACATGCTAACAACTGTAGCCGGCAGCATTTAGCACCGTCAAGGGTTTAGAATTACAATTTGAGATCAATTTCAAAGCTGTGTTAATTAATTTAGACTGCAGCACAAAGCAGGTCAGAGAGGGCAAACATGTAACAGCGTCAGCCAATTAGAAACACAAAGCTTTTGCATTTTTTAATAACTGGGCTGGGGAGAAATGAGCGAGAATTGCGCCTATCAAACTGTGAGAAGCGAATCAGGATTTTCCTAATGTACCCTGGTAGTTTGCGTACTCCCCTCCATTTACACACAAAAACGTTCCAGGTCTTGAATGGTGTTCCGCCAGGGTCTACCTGAGTAGCTCCTCCATACTAGGGTCTTCGTTTACATACCAGGAACCACTGAGGGGGGAGTGGTGTGCTAATATATACCGATTGGTTGGCTGAACTTGGGTAGGAGTCTTCATTTCTCACTATCAGCAGTAACCATTTCGTGACCCAGCTTTTTGGTTAGAGCTTGTTGGACAGGAGATGTAAGTGCAGTATTTTTTTCCCTCTGCTGATGGACATCATCAGTTGTTTCTTTTTCCATCAATTTGCATGCTGCAATGATGACTTTTGACAGACAACCGCCTGTCCTCACAGAAAAACACAAGCACTGTACCATTTTATTGCACTGCAGCATTTCTATAGGATTATATGTATTATATAATTCTATGTAAGTGTAACGGCTTACACCGTACAGTATTACTGCAAACATGAAATGCAATTTACACATCCAGATTACAAATCTGTGCTTTTTACCTCATTGGTGTTCCATCGGTGTCTCTCCTTTGGCAGCGAGGTGCATTTGGGTAGACATTCAAGCAGCTTCTTGGGCAGGTATATTTTCAAATGTCCATGTTCATCTACAACAAGAGCAGGGCATAACAGCTTGGTTAGCAGAGGCCTTGTACAGCAAAGTAACCCCAAAAGAGTTGGGAAATTAAAGAATTGAATCTTGCATAATTTTATTTAGCGCTCGAATAAATTATTTCCCAAGTCAAATACAAGATATCAAGGGAGTTGGCCCCACATTTTTCACCGTCAACTTGTAAAGGCTGTGTCTATACATTATTAAGACACGATAAACACCCTTGAGTGATTCTGTGGCGTTTGGGGATTTAGTGCAGGAATCTGCTACATGTCACATGGTGGTATATTATTCCAGGAAAATATTACAATGACCAGGCCCGGTGCTGATACTACCATGATGTACAGTAAGTCACCCAAGCTATAATGTGAAGTTCACAGTTTACAAGCACAATAAAACTCATGCATCACCACATGCATGGATGCATTTAAATGTTGGTTTTATTACACTGCTTATTTTCCTGCTCACATTTGCAGACATGCACAAATTGTACCAGTCCAGCGGCACACGGACTATACTCTGCAAGGTCCTGTTCGAAAAGGTGAATTGAGATGAATTGTAATTGTGAGCCAAATGCAAAATAGTGATCTTATGTCTCATATTGAGTTAATGAGAAAAGTGTCCACAGCTCAGATTTCAATAGCTGCCACATTTAGAGATGAGGCGATGATTTGCATGGAATTCACCCAACCAAATATACAGAACTTGAGAATATGTTATTTGAAAAGCAACTTTTGTATTTGTTTATAAAGACATTATGTGGGTCATTCCAGAATTGGAGGATATTCTGGTCTCAAAACTTTTGAAGAGTAAACCTTCACTTTTCTGATTTTCTGCGACATATTCATCAGTAGTAGGTCATCAAAGGATTCATAAGTACAGCTGACAGATCATTGCTACACTTTGTATTACAAGATTTTATGAATAATTAAATATATTTACTATAATCACAGTAACAGGGTTGCAAATATGCGCTAATTCTCAGGAGGAGAATCTATCTGTTTAGCTAGCCATTACTGCTGAGCAAGAGAATAAACTTATTTATGTGAAAAGAAAAGTAAAAATCATTGTTTTTTTCTGAGTATATGCATAACAGGATTGCATGACGTAGTGTGAGATACAAGTACGTTTTTTTTTTTGTTTTTTTTTTTTGATGGGTTGGGAGTAATTTGCCTACCAGTTCCGGAATAGCTGAGCTATGTTAATGTATAATAAAGGTGCCATATATTATTATTTTATTATTATAGGGTGCACCCTCAATTAATGACATATTTTAAACCTTTTTCAATCACAATATATTAATACTCAAAGTAATAATAATAATAACTCAAATAATAACTCTAAACTCTCAATAGCATAATAAGTCAATGTCAACATGACCAACCTTGTTCAACTGTAAACACACAAAAGAAACAGGTAAAGCTTGCTTTATCACTTCATTCCCCATCTACGGATCCCAATCTCAATATTGATCCATATATAAGGCACACCTGATTTTAAGGTGCACCATCAGCTTTTAAAAAAATAATTAACGCTTTTAGGTGCACCTTATAGTTTGGAAAATACGGTAATTGCTGAATTTACATAACAGTGTGGGTTTCGCACTGGCGTGGCTGCTTTAGAGCGCCCATTTTCGCGCTGAAAAGCCGTATCTTTAGGACCCAAGGTAGTAAATACACAGTAATCAGTCTTCTAATACAATTCACGTATTTGTTTTGAATTATTTGATTTTTTTTTAATCACAATTAATGAATAACTGATTCAAAAATATTCTAAAGTGCAAGCCATATTTACAAGGATTCAAACAAACAAGGCAGTGCAATAGGATATTCAGACTAGAGCAGACAGAATGTGAAGCAAGAAAATAGCTGACTGTGTATTCTCCGAGTGGCTGATTTGAGAAGGTGGCTGTAAAACCAGAGAGAAAAGTTCAACTAAAAGAAAACACCACTTTTAAAGCCAAAAGAAATAATCCGCTGCTGCTCTTGATTATGGGGATATAAGAGGAGCATATGTGGCTTGATGCACATTTCAGTGCTCCTGGCCAAACAGCTCCATATGGACAATTTGGTGTGAGTGGGTCCATAGAGACGACGTTGGAGCGTGTAACAGAGAAAACCATTGTTCCCCGAAGGATAAAAAAAAAAAAGTAGGTCTGTATTTACAATTTTCAGTATCCATCTGCATCTATGACTGAATGTAGACTGTTCAGTATAGAATGCAGAGGTATATGTAAAAATTTGCATCAGCCAATTAAGTCACATACAGCATCTGTTTCAGGGTGCTTCAGGTGTAATGTGAACAGCAAAACCTGATGTAAATGAGTGATCCCAGATAAATGGGGAAATGAGGTGTGGGGAAGGAGTTTTTAAAACAAAAAACATTGTAGTGCTGCAGTAGTGCCGTGTCAGGAAGGGCATGCTTTATTGAACCAATTTAGATGCAAATCTTCCATTAGTTGACACTAAGGCTCAGACTAGGTCTTGGCTACTGCTCCAGAAAGATAGTGGTGGTGGCAGACGCACATGCTAGATATCTGTCTTTGCACAGATTATTCGGGATTCAGTGCTGCCCTCTGGCACAATAACACCAGCATGGTGAGATGCACTGGAATACATCGCCACTCAACTATGTGGAGGATTTTCTCACCACGATAGTTGTGATACCAATCAGACATGACTGCTGTGTTTGCCAGCAGGCAAAAACACTAAAGGATGCTACGGGGAAAAAATAAATAAATAAAAAAATAAAATAAAAACTTTTTCAGCAATCCCCAACAACTTCGTGAGTGAGAGTAGTAATCAACTCATCCCAAAGCCATGGATGAGAATTCTTATATTTTTAAATTGTAATAACAATAATAAATAATCATATTCTGGTCAAATATGTTTTTTAATTGCGAAGAGCTGACACCCTTGACTAATGCATACCAAATTTAAGCCAATTAACCACTGTAGAGCTAACTTTGACCATTGGATGGCAGTGTTTTCATACTTAGAACGCATACTTTAAGAACAACTGGCGTCCTCTGGACCAGTGGTTCCAACCCCCGGTCGGTCCGCGGACCGGTACCAACTGGTACCGGGCCGCGTGGGCTGTACCCGGAATAATGTTTTGGAGATGATTTAGTTTAATGGTACTTGTACACCAAACACGCACGAGGCGAAAAAGCGGAGAGTTTTGTACTTGTAGTCAATGGAGTTCGCATGACTGGGCGCGAATGCACGTCGGGCAACGCGATGGACGCGAATGGAGCGACGCGAATGGCAGCGCGCGGTGGTCACGAGAAGCGAAATTTCGCCTTTCACGTGAAGTTTTTTTTTTTTTTTTTTTTACTTTTTCCACGTTACGCGTCGCGACAGCCAATCAACTTCGGGAACATTCAACGGCTGACGCAGGGGGCAGGAATGAATCATCGCGGCCGCTTTGCGGTCACCAAGAGCGATCCAACACTCCAGCTGAGCTTTCAATACAAAACGGAGCCAAGCAAGAGCACTCACCTGGCTTGTCGAAAGGCGGAAGCGAGAACTTGGGACAACTGGTATGTGCAGCGTTTGCTTCACTTAACAGCTGTTGAACCGTAGTTACTGTGCTAAGCTAACGATAGCGCAGCATTGTCAGCACAATATTTAGCACGGTCTCGGCCACTGCGAGATTGCGACTTTTGCGCCAACCTTTGGCACCGCCTCTGGCCGCTGTTGATCTTACATATATTACATACACAGTGAGAAGGATGATATGGCTTTTAGAGCAGCCAGCTCAAACCCTAACCCTAACCCTAACCCCCCCGGGTCCACAATATAAATGTAAGGCGTTGACCGGTCCGTGGTGATCGAAAGGTTGGGAATTATGAATTATATGATCTACAAAAATTGCTATTTAGAATGTATGCATTTTATTGTTGTCACTTCAATACCTTGTCATTTTTGTTCAAAGTTATCATAATGTCAGATTCTGATAAGGTCTCACACCTACTCACAAACATACAAATAAATGTTACAATTGTGAACGATAATTCATTAGCTCACATTGAATGTTTTGCATGTGCAATTTTAGACACTCACTTGAAAAGTTTTATTTTATTTTCTTGTTTGTTATAAATGCACGGAGAAATAATCATTTTAATTTGGGCAACATTTTTTTAAAATTTTTGTTTAATCTTATTTTGTAAAGTAAAAGTTATCATTACAGATAACCTCAAAGAGTAGCAGTTGTTCACATGTTATTTTGGGGGAGAAAGGCATGTTTCTTATGAATCAAAGCTTAGTAAAAATAAATAAATAAATAAATAAATAAAATGAAAATATAAAACACTTTCCCTTATTTATTCTGTCTTTCAAAGCAAACTGAAGTTGTGTGTTGAGTCTTTGCACATAAATAGATTGAAGTAGAAATCATTTTTGCTTGACTTGCATCATTTTGAATCAAACATTCTGAATTGAATCGGAGACCCAAAATCGGTATCCAATCGCGAGACAAAGATTCACGCTCCTAATTTTGTCCTTTTTACCGCACAACTTTTGGGACTCCATACATTTTTGTCGAGACCCGTTGTTTTTTAGTGTTGTGAGTCCCAGGGGCTCAACACTTTCCTGAGGTAAAATGAGCACTAGATATCCATATATTGGAGGGTGGAGATTTTTTTTTTTTTTTTTTTTTAGGTAGTTGCCATGATCCGCCATATTTGTGTGCACTTTGCCTGCTGAGACTGCATGCTTCACCATTTCATCAACAGGTAGGCTCAAATACATTCATAAATGTTTAGCATTATTTCCATTCAAGGCCACCAAACCTGGCAGGACCTGTCTGGTTTTGGCCCGAGAAGACAACCCAAAAAGCTTATTGTCTGACTCTGTGTTGTTGGAATAACCTACTCAAATTTAGGAATATGCATTTAAAAGCATTTGCGGCAAATGGATTGCTTTCATTTGACACAGATTGAGTCCCGCTCACTCAGGACCCTAATGAGGATAGGTGCAATATCAGCAGGGGATGTTTTGGAACTCTACAAATGCTTACTAACAGTGTGCCTCGACACAACCAATTTTATGGATTAGGTATTAGACACCCGTTATAAGTGAAATATTGTACTCGGCCATAATAAAGCAACAGGCCACCAACACGGTTTGACGATTTTTTGAGGAACATATTGTGGGTAAGTTACCTTTATACCATAAAACAACATTATTAATTGACTTCATTCTGCTTGTAAAACATAGGTAATTTTGCTTCCCATAATTTATGCAACAAGAGAACACCAACTTCACATTTAAAAAGGACTACTGGGGGCAGCAAATTTCAGCATCAGCATTTAATCTCTTAGGTGAGTCACACTGTTGTCAACAACCTGACTAAAATCAATAGGACAAGGATGCATGGATCAGAATAGTTTTTTTGCAGAACATTTTTGGAAAGGAGCAGTTTCAACTCTTGAGCTTCACATCAGCAATACGTACTGTATACACAATGACATCAAGAAAAGGGGAGTCTGATATATTTTAAACAGTTACCATGTTTGAAAGGAAACACCTTTACAATTTGTCTTGATGCCATTTTTAGGTTAGGTTTTTGAGCTCTAAGGGAATAGATTTGTGCACCTACGAAATATATAACAAAATCAGATAACTCAGATGAGTGCATCGCACCGTACTATAATGTATGTACAGCTCATTTAAAAAGACAAATATTTTGATATGTTGGTATTTCACTACTTTTTTTTTTCTTTTTTCTGCAAGCGATAGGACGACACCTTAAATTGCTCTTATAGCCAGCTGCCACAGGATGTACGGACGGACAATTATGGCAGCAGCCGTCCTTCAACTTGAATCTGTCGAAACTGTACATTTACTGTTTGCATCTATTTTAAAGACGCTAAAACTGCTGGAATAATGCATTTGCCATCGTTTTGAACATGCATGTGTAATGGATTAAAATGTTGACTACCACCTTTATGTTTACCGTTGTTCTTCTTGTTTTATCCTGCCCGACTTGCAGTCGAAACAGAGCCGACAAAGCTATGTTCTTGAATGACCGTGAAAACATCCTGTCTTTAATCCTTCCAAGCACATCACCCATTTGGGTTCAGACTGAAAAGGCAAATATGGTTCCTCACAAAAGTGAAATATCTTGAAATGGTAATAAACCTTTTTCATATTAACTGCAGAGTGGACAAAGAAAGGTAACACATATAAAACGGATTGTCTGAAGCTTCGTATGAAGGCTTTTCTCTGCTCCAGAGGATTCGCTTGGAGGCCTTGCAAGCTAGCTAGCCTAGCTTGAGGTGTTGTTGTTGTTCAGCTGTTTTGCTCGTTTCCTTTTTCAGTCAGTGCCGTGCTCTATTGTCACGAAGGGCAATTTGTTTGTGTTTAGGATATCAAAGACAATTTTAAATGCCAATTGCATGTCAACATCCAAGAGCCATTGTGATTTATGTGTCTTGTTCACAGATGACTGTATTTACCCTTGCCTCTTCTGTTTCAAACAGTGTGCTGTGCTATTAAATAAAGCATGTGTTTTAGATGTGGCACTCAGCCGCTCAAATGTTCAGACTTGGCCTTCTCTAATCTGGCAGTCCTTGTCTTACTTGAGAGTCGCTTGGTTTTACACGGAAACACGTCTTGCGAGGCTCCCAGAGCACAAAAACAAAGTGAACGGAAAATAAACGCTGTCGAGTGCTGAGCGTTCTCTGCCTTCGTAACAGTTGAATTCTCTCAGCTGTTATTTATCTGCAAAGAATCATTGATAGCCCAGATGTTGTGTGGGAATCAGGTTTAGGCAACGCGCTTTAAATATTTGTTGACCATCTCGTGAACTTAAGGCAGCCAACGTGATTGATTGGCTTGGATGGTTGAATTGGAATACAGACAGTTAATTAGTCTGAATTGATTGGCAGGGTATGAAATCACACACAAACTGTCATGCTAAGCACAAAGAACAATCTTTCAAGTATTTTAAAGATCACGTTTTGAGCTTTATCAGCATCTTGTGTTAAATTGCATATTGGTAAATACTAACAACTCTGTAAATCATGCTCAACTGGAGGTTTGCGGAACACAGAGATTGTGACAAGTTTTATAAGTAAATGCCTCTTTTAAAGGCTAAAATTAAATGTAACATTTTGAATGTGCTGAGTTCGAACTGCAAATGTATTTGCCTTTGAAGCAAAAATTCAGGGCCAAATCCACGGATAGAAAGAACGAACTGGGGCTGCAATTAGCACCTTTAATTGTACTTCATTTGCACCTGTAGTTGGCTCTGTCTTAACAACCTACATGCATCAATCGACGCGCAGCTCAAATTTTCAATATGTGCGCGTTGAGGTATTGCAAAATATGGAGCAAGATAGCCCGCAAAAAGAAATAAGCGTGTTTAACCAATTGTAACAGTAGTTTGACCATTTGTATCTGTTGTAGTTAAATTGTGTGAGTACGAGTCCAGATTGTGTGTGTGTGTGTGTATATATTTTTTTTTTTTTTACTATGACTGAATTGTGTGGCTTTGAATATTTTTTCCTTTTGACATTGAACCAAAATTGTGTGTGTGAATTATTTTTCGTGACTATGAATCTAAAATCTACATGTGCAAAGTCTTTTTAATACAACTCTCAGTGGTACAACTACAAACTCAATGTCTGTGCCGAACCTCTTGTGTGGATTTCCACCTGTGGAAATGACAAAGCTACCAGGGAAAACAAGTTGCTTCACGAGTGATCCGCTGCGCATGTGTCATGCAGAGAGCAGCAATAGTTGATGTTAAAGACATGGAAAAAGAAGCTTTCATCACACTTCAATGTTAAGGATAGTGCATATGCTCAGTTCTAGTGATGGTCAAATAAAGCTTTTGAAGGTCATTTGTGGCCTATTACTTTGAAAAAAGGTTCATTTTCTGAAGCTTATCTTACCGCTAGTGACTTCTGGCAAAAATAAACACTGCAGTTGATTTGAGAGAACCTTTCTCTTTGAAAAAAAACATTTGGTTTTGATGCACACACAAAAACTGATTTTGAATCCTATTAAAGATGTTTACGCTACCGGTAATGGTATTTATTGTTGTGGTGAACAACGTGAATGTGTAATTTATTTATAATTCATTTCAAGCTTCTGCTTTCTTGTTAACTGTGAGTAGCCAATGTATTGATAATTTATTTTAAGCTATCGGTTTCTTGTTAACAAAGTGAACGGTCAATTTATTTATCATTTATTTCAGCTAGCAAGCTATAGAATTACCCAAAATGGTACAAAATGGTGTAATATATTTGAATCACTCCTCAAGTGAACCATCATCACAGCAGCTAGTTAGCAAAATTAATGTCGAAGTTTTTCGTATTTTATTTTATTTTTTATTTTTTTATTAAATTGGACTGACAGGCTTACAGCTATAGCGTGCAAGCCACCTGTGATGACCTCTAAATCCATATATTACTAAATTTATTAAAAAATAATGAACATATATTGTCATAACATATGCCAATAAACATATTTGAAAAACATTCATATAAAATGAATGATGAATTGAACATTCATGTTGTCATACATAGATGAATAGCCACATAACCATAACAATAAATAAAATCACATAAAAGCACGTAAAAAACATTATTCTTAATAAATTAATCATCGCTAATAGGATTCAACTTTCACGTGTGCAGCAAAACTAAATGTTTTTAAACAGAAAGTTCTTTCAAATGCAAATCACGTGCAGGGTTTGTTTCTACCAGGAGAGGTCCCTAGTGGTTACAGAAGCTTCAGAAAATGAACCTGTTTTCAAAGTTATTGGGTACCAAGAAAGACATCTGTAAATAGAAAGCATTATTCTTATTTTTATCATTTTGAAATGACTACCATGACTTGTCAAAAATTGTCCAAACGTGAGCTCTAGGCTCTGGTGGAGCAAATGTGGCTCTCGAAAAACTATCGCAAAATTTCATATAGATTTTGGATTTTATTCTCATGAATGTTTTCTTAACTAAGCAGCATTAAACTTTACGAGGGTATTGAAGACAAAAATGTTGTATTCATTTAATGCACACAAAATCCAAAATCTTGGTAAGATCATCTTGTTATTTTCTGGGGTTGAAGTGGGCATATATGTAGAGATATGCATGTAAATGTTCATAATCATTGGTCGTCGTTTCTGGCTTTGACTGATGGTGCGCCTTTTTACATTGAACCCATTAAAATACCCTCTTGCGTAATGTGAGGTTTCACTGAAGACCACTAATTTTACACCAACTTTTACACGTTTTTTTCTATTTTTAAGTCCTAAACAGGCAAGCTCTTTCAGGATTTAGAGAAGTTTAGGGGTACTGTAGAATTCAAGTAATGGCCGTTAAGAATGCTTTTGGTCGTTTTGCCTGTTTAGACAATTGGCCAAAAGGGTCCGCTTTGCCCAGTAAAGGGCTGATGCAAAAAAAAAAAAAAGAAGAAAGTAATAGTAGAAAAAGAACTTAAAAAAAACCTGATTTTGTTGGGGTTTTTTTTTTATTGCGTTGAATTGAAGTTTGACGATCATTTCAGAAGAACATTTCAGTGTGAACCGTGTAATTTCAGAGCAGCACCATGTTGTTCACATCGGAGCCTGTTTAATCTGGGAACCAAAGATTATCAAATTGGTTGAGCGTTGCCGTGACTATGCTTCTGGGAAGAACTTCAAAATAAAAGCATACCAGTGTCATCCGTTACTTTTACAATAACTAAAGTTTATGTAGAAGGAGTGGCCTGCTTGACAGGCCCCTGCTTTCCCTCCCCTAGCACTTCAGCTCACATTAGCCCGCCCGGAGATTTGGTGAATCTGGTGCTCAGTGACTATTTGAGGGATCTCTGTCATAGTAGCTTGCACCTGCCCCACCCCTCAAGATGAGAGAGAGGGTCATGAGCCTGGAAAGGCTGACAAAAACAAATCTTTAATCAATATCCGAGCCCTGACCGCAAGTGTGGGTCCTAACAGCCCCCCCCGGTCTCTGTCTGAGCGCGCTTTGAGACTGACGGGTTTTCTTTTTAATCCGTGCCCACATTGTGGTGAAATTGCAAGCTAATGTTTTGGCCATACATCACTCAACAAATTGTTGCTGCTGGTGCAAATCTAGAGTAAGTCTAAATGGCCATATTCTTTGAAGCATCTTAACACAGTTAGGGATGTGAATTGTGAAGTCCCGCATTACTTGCTCTTGTTCAGCTAAATGAAACAAGCATAACCAGCGTACAAAAAAAGCAGAATGGTCCAGTTGATAAACGTCAGACTGATTATGTATGTCAGACCATCCATTTTAAACTCTTCAATCACGATAAAAGAACATTAAAAGCCACTAGTACCTCGAAGTCTCTGACATTCCAAGCTCAAATACTTTGTGGGTAGTTATAAATCTTACGGAACAAATTAACAGCTTGATCCTTTATCGAATCTTTTTTCAGAAAAAAAAAAGTTACAGCTCAGTGTACCTTCTCAATTACAGTAAAATAAGGGAGGGGGGGGGGGGGGGGGGGGGGGGGGCTTCATCCTAGCAATAAAACACTGGTGCAACATTTGAGCAAGCAGATATGCCAGCATGTTTACAAATGTATAAAATGGGCTGTCTTTCACTGAATTCTTAACAATAGAGGGAGCTGTGTTATTTCAACTAAAACTGTGCTGTCGTCTGCTGTATCTCCTGCAACTAACAATGAAGCCCTCTTCTGCAGATAAGGATCCATTTTGATCACTTAATCCCTTCATTAAATGGACAGAATAATACTCAAATACTCAAACGGTTACAGTGCGTGTGACACAAACTGTGTATTACTTGCACCACTAGCGGCCAGGGGATTTCAAAGGCAATCGTCTTCAAGGTTTGATTCCATCAATGCAAGCGCAACAAAAACACAGACTTAAAACCGTACACAGAGGAGAACGTAAATGACACCTATTTGTAGCATGTTTTAGAAAAAGAAAAACACATTAACGAGCCAATATCCACATGCAGTTTTATCAGCATTCCTCAAAGTAAAACAAATGAATCAATTACAAACATGTTTTTGATCAAAAATAAAGAGATGATATCAAGTGAAATGCTGAGTGAAGACAGTGTGAGAGTTCAAATGAGTTTGGTGGTGGAGGAAGAAAAGGTTCAGCCCACAGGTAGGAATCAGGGGAGGCAAATGAAATGTGGTCAGCCAAGTCGAGGTGTTGTGGCTAACTCAGGACATGCTATCAAATAGGAGCAATCAATCTGCTGCTGAGGTGAGTCAGGCGAAGGAGGGGAGGTAAAGAGAAGGTTTATTCTACATGCATCCTGGTTAGAGCCATTGCACTGCTCCTGCTGGACTGTAAGATTTGATTTTAGCTCAAAGCCAACACAACCGAATTTTGAAAGTGCTTGTGTTGGAACAAATTCATCTCTGTTTATGGCGTTCTTATCATTCACAGTACAGCGAGAAACAAATATTAAGACGGCAATCCTCCAAATGTAGGAATTTTATGACTTTTTCATTTGATATGACTCTCACCAGGCTCTTCTATGTAGAGTAATCAACATTGAGTATCTAAAGCAAGGGTCCCGGATCACCAGGTTTGCACATAAAGACTGTTGTGACTTGTTTGTTCCTTAACTGGGCACAGGGGCCACTTTCGGCCAATAGTCGAAAAAAACAAAAACGGGTTTTATTAACCACACTTTTTTTCTTTTTTTAAGTCCCAAACAGGCAAGAATTTGGGGGATTTTAGAGAAATTTGAGGGTGCGTTAGGATTAAAGCAATAGCTGTTACGGATGCTTTTGGACGTTTTGCCTAGAATAGAATAGAATAGAATAGAATAGAATAGAATAGAATAGAATAGAATAGAATAGAATAGAATAGAATTCCTTCTTTGTGATTGTATATCTGGTATGACAATAAAGGCCTTCTATTCTATTGTCATATAGGATTGATGTCTGACAGTATTTAAGGCAGAGGTTCTTTAACATGTCAGGAACCCAAGCTCTCAAACTGTCATGTCAAGCTGTCGTCCTAAATTTATTTGAAGTCTAGTTTCCAAGTCCAATTTCTGAGTGCTTCTCCTAGTGTATTTTCCAAGTCTAGTTTTTTAAGTCTAAATTTGTTGGTACTCACTGTAGGTATGTTACATTCGTGTATCTTAGGACTTTCTTGCACTTTTTTGTCCTGTTTGATTCTGGGACCAAATCCTGCTCCTCGCATGACAAGGTTTACATTCAGTCATTTGTTTTTTCCGTTTGCTTCTTCAACAAGGAAGAAAAAGTTGGTCAATTTCTCTAAGATCCTGAAAATTCTTGCCTAGAAATAGAAAAACGTGTGCCTAATAAAGGCACTTTTGCCTGTTTAGACTACCTGCCGAAAGTGGCTACTGCGCCCAGTTAATGTAAAATGTTCCAAACCTCTCAGAACAGCTCACTATAGATTTGGCACATATTGCATTTTCACAACTGACCTCAAGTCATTTTGTAGGTCCTTGACATGCCATGCAAGGATAACAATAAGACACTCTTTTGGGTACATTTGTGGCAATAAACTTGTTTGACAGCTGCACATCAATCAACCAATCTTGGCAATACCTGTGTGCACACTATCATAGTTTTCCTCGCACAGTTCAGTACATCTTTGAATGTAAATTAATTCACAGCCCACATCCCTGCAAATTGCTTATCCAAGAGACATGAAGCTCCTCCAAATTTAACAAAAATCCTCTTAGCAGAGACCTGTACTATCTGCAATATATGATGCATTTTATAGTCGAGCAACAAGAAAGACGGGTGGCACTTGGCCAGGTACTTCAAATGAAGTCCATTTTGATTGGGCGGCCGTTTGGGGGCCCACAGCCTGATGGATGTTGATGACGAGAAGGATAGGGGTGTGAAAACTTGAAATAGCGGTGGTGTGGAAGTGGGGAACCAATTATTTTTATCATTTGGCCTATAGCCTGTTCGACAACACTCTTACATACAGTGAAATTACAAACCGCCCACAAGCAAAGGCGAAGTCTAGCAGGAAGAGCTTTGGACTGCCTCTCGCCTCGCCGGCGTGTAGCATGAGTGTTTGACCCGCTGCTCACGCATTTGGAACAAAAACTCTCTCAGTGGGAAATAATTTCACTGAATCTTACAACACAGATTGTCTCGGCTATTTCTTCCCCATCTGCACACACGTATACCTTGGTGGTGCCGACTGACAAAAGACTTAATGTGGCTCTAAGTGGGTATTGTAGTGTAGCGGAACACAGAATAATAAGGGAAGAGTGTCAAAAGTCAAACAGCTGGGAAAAAAAAGCCTATTACTAGAAGTTCAACAAACATGCACACACGGTTAACTGCCTGCAACAAACTAAAAAATGACTCTTTATGTGTTCTCAGCCCTCACCAAGCTCACCCATCCATAAAAATCCCATCTCAAGGAGAGCAGAGGTGAGGTCTCCCGCTCTCGCCCTCCTTCTCTCTCTTTTATGCAACACCTCTTGCGCTTGTGCACTCTCTCCTTGCTGCTCACACATGCACACAAACAAAGGGCTCTTTTGTATCATAACTGCTCCCACAATTACTCAGACGATTACTCAGATCAATGGTATATCTGCCTGCCATAGAGTGTCCAGCCAGAAACAACCTCCAGGCTGAATGCATTAAAAGGCGCACACTGTAACAGCCCACAATAACAGAAGAAGAGATAAAATAGCAAGGGGGCTACGGCACTGTCTGCTGCCACGGTCACGTGTGTGTGTAAGAGGGCAAAAGTGCAACAGCAGTCTGCATCTTTGTTTCAGAGATCTGCAAGAGCGCTGTCTGGCCTTTAAATCTTTCAAAACAGTCTCTTTTGAAGAAGCCCCCCCCCCAAAAAAAAAAAATCCATGCAGTGACAGATATCGAGCGAGGAGTCTAACAAGGGGTTGCTACTGATTTCAGACTCCCTATTTAGAAATGACAATACATGAGCACACTTAATTAGCCAGTCTCTAGTCGAGATCAACAGCCACAATGAAGAGACTGGTGTATTCATTAACCAAGAAGGGCTTGCTTTCTTCAGAGGAACATGCTGATTTTTTTTCCTCAATACACGAATGAAGGGAAAATCCCCGCAAATAAAAGATGAAGCTTTGGCCTACATTTTCAACTGATTTGCTTGGCTCTCGGCACTCAGGCTCAGAGGCGTCACAGTGTTGATATCGTTCCCACCGAAAAACCTTAACTGTGACGTTCCGTATGTTTGCTCGTACCACCTTTACAAAGAACGCGTGCACCTGTTTGGAGCAAAATAAGATCGAACAGGGTGCTAAGGTCTGATTCCATGTCGAAAGCAGGTAGGGGAAAAGTAGAAAAATGGCAAAAGCCAAATTTCGTGGCTCAGGCCATGAAGTGTTTCTCACACCTAGCTGGCCCACTCAGGTCCTGATCCCTCAGCCTGGGCATGGAACAATCCCTCTTAGTCAACGACAACACTTCAGCTATTGACATTGTGATCCCACAAAGCTGATGCTTCAATCAGCACAGCGGCTGGAGAAGGTGTGATGTAGGAGAACACAATAAGGATGGGAGGATGTGGGCTGGGGAAGATGGAATCAAGGGGTAAATAAATGAATCGATGAATGAATAATTGATTGGCCGGTGTGTGGCCCTCGGAGCAGCAATGCAATATTAATAACTGACTCTTACTGTTGGTCTCCGTGTCATCACTGATACTCTTAGGTGGACCGTGGCCAGCATAACACACGGTAGATCTGTACATTCGATCCGGATTACGAACTTTCTTCAGTCCTTTGGGAGGCAAAGACAAAAAGTGGAGAAAAAGGGGGAAACGGATCATTTTTGTAGCCCGTGATGGCGGAGGAAATTCACCAAGCAAACAGGCAGATACCACAACATATGCACAAAAAATATACTGCACAAAACAACAACAATTCAACATTGATAATTCAGTAAACTTATTTTTTGAAGAAGTATCCCTCTTTTTTAAAAAAATATATTTTACTTGAATTAGTGAAGATTCTAGTGATACGAGGATAAAATTAGACAATGAATTGCAACTTGCGTTGTATCATTAATTATGGGGGAGAAAAGTACATCCTGGAAATTGGATGAGTTTAGACACCTCACACACAAAATGAGTTTGTGTGTGTTTGTTATAAGTGGAACATGTGTAAAATTGTGTACAAAGAGTACAAAAAAATGATGAAAAAAAAACATAAAAAAACAAGCACACATTCATTTCAAGCCATGCACTGGATTTGTGTTTCACAATTGTGTATAATTATTTTCACATCAAAACTCCCCTCTGTCTTTTTTTTCCTTTTTTTGCTTTTTTAATAGTTCAAGTGTCACAAGAAAAAAATATTTTTTTTTATAAATCCTGCTTCTTTTTCTCCTCTTTAAGTTAGGAATCAGTTTTCTGGTTAAGAGCAAGACATGCTCCATTGCTGATTCCTAAAGAAAGGAAACAGACGGAAAATAATTTTAAAAAAAAGAAACGTTGGATTAAAGAAGAGTGTGTATTGTTTCTTCATGTCTATGTAGTCAAAGAACCCAATATTTTTGGGCTCATGAAAAATCCATCAAATGATCCAAAATTATTGGCAATGTGAGGAATTTTGCTCTGAAAAAGGCTGGCTGTAAACAAGTTAAAAAATTAAGAAATAAAGAACATATGCCCCTGCTCAATTGTTCACAGCTTTTTTTGACCTTGAATTGATTTTGTCCATAGACTAATTTGTCAGTTAATATACCAATTGTAATATTTCAAGCTCTTCTTTTCAGGCTTTTTAGGCTGGAAAACATGTCATGCTGGTGTTTTCAGTGCCCCCAGGGTTTGAGTTCGTAATGGCCTTATGTTGCTTTTTATGGGTGCTAAAAATAAATAAATAAATAAATAAAAACATGGCTGCCAAGGGCCCTGACAAAAGAGCGTGCTGGAGCGCAAACCTCAGGGTGTAAACAGTACCGCACTGAGTAAGACTTGGTCATGGCCCCCTGGATTTAACACAGCACACAGCCCTCGGTGTTAGGGGGCTTCGTCATCTGGGATGTCAAACTACTTAGAGGGATCAGCACTACCTGAAAAACCCCTAACACCAAAAAGGCACCTGGCAGATATCGTGACGTTTTAAAAGTGGATGAAGTGTGTCTATGAGACCTAAAACATTTCCAGTACATGAAAACTGCCATAGTCTTTTTACCACAGGCCGACGTAAGCAGGGACACTCAAAATAACTTCTCGTGCTCAGCAGCGAGATTCCCAAGTGGAGGTTGTGAGTTTGTGTACAGCACAACCGAAACCTGCTCGTTTGGGGTTTCAGATGCCTTGGTGAATACGTTAGGATGCCGAATATTAAAGTCATTACCGTACTGTACTAGCATACAAGCGGACGTCTTCATTTTTGCCACAGACAAACGCTTGGCAATGTGAGTGAGCTTAAGTAGCTCAACATCACCCCCTAGTGGTGCTGTGTTCATCGGCACGCTGAATTCCTCACATGGACATGGGTTAATATTGATCAATCACAAAACGGTGACTATGTAGTGCAAAAAAAAAACACGTGTTTTTAGTTGCTGATTCAAAACTGGTGCTTCACGCTTTTTTTCAGTGACCTGTAAACGAACATTTGAATGGCAGTCGTGGAAAAATTCCAGCCTTAAAAACAAATAAATGTGCATTTCAGGTTTACAAGTCCTATTTGAGGTGACGATAAAACTTATCATGCGAGAATCTCAATGCTATTTCGATACAATATCAGCTGATTTCCCCATTTTTTTCACCTTGCGTTGCTACAATTCCAAGCGATTCGGCCAATATCCCACTAATTGTAATGGCCTTCATTTCAAGTTAGTGAGCCGAATGAAATAAAATGAGTGGAGTGAAGACATCACTTCGCCCTCTGTGCTTTAGATTGGACCGGCAAGCTGCTGCAAGCATCTATTCTCACTGTTTTCTTCGTCCGGCGTGATGGCATTCTGCCTCCTAAATATAGGCCAAGTACTTGGAGTCAAATTGGCATCAGGAAAACACCGGAAACCGCGTTCACTCGTTTGACACAGTGCTAGCTGCATGTCAAAGGAGCCCCAGCGTGAGCGGTGTAAATAATAAAACTCGACCGCGACATGTCTGTCCTCGTGCTTTCCCCTCAAAACAATAGCGAGTGAGACGATCAGTGACATTTGGGGGACCCTCGGAGGAGAAGTTGCTCGACGCCACCTGAGACGCTGTCATTAACTTGGCTCGCCGTCCACGGGTAAACACGCCACTTCGCGAACGAGTCCCTCGCTCCCGTGGAGCCGCTTCGGAGATTCTCAGTGGGACCGCGAGCAAGAAAAGCAGGCTAATATTAGCCGGCTAGTGTCTCCACCTTTCATCAGCCTGCTCGCGAGGAGACAACAAACATCGGAGATGTGCTTTTTTATTATTATTATTTTTAGTTTGTTTGCTTGGTAGTTGTTTTATTTTAATATAACAATTTGTTTTTCTGCGAAAATGTCGCTACTTGCGCGCGTCGCTTGCTCGCCACTTCAAATTGTTCGCCGACACACACTCACAAAAAAAAAAAAACCCACACACAGGCACACTCAAACGTAGCAAGTGAATTAATCCTATTATATTTCTCTTACCTTCCGGCTTGTTTTCGGCAGCCATTTCCCCTTCACGCGCAACATCCTCCTCCTCCTCACGACCGTGGGTACCACGCGCGTGCACGGCGAGGACAGCACGCGGAGGGAGTGGAGGAGCGAGCGGCGAGTCGGTCCGAACCAGGCCAACTTACTATTGGCTGCCAGGCGGTGACTGACAACACACACACACATACACGCAGACTTCCTCCTCCTCACCTCGTGTGCGTGTGTGTCTTTTACAATACCACTTCCTGTTCAGACAATGACGCCTCATCCCTAATCAAATAAATGCTATGTAGCAATGAATTATCAATAACAGCTCAGAGGGATTTATATTTGCCTGGTAAATATTTCCATACATCCAATTTTCAATAGTGCTTATTGTAATTTAATCACAAGGCAACTTTATTTGTATAGAATATTTATAATAGGCTACAGCAGACGCTTGTAAAAGGATTTCAAAACATAACTATTAACGGCATTCAGAAGCAGAGGGAAAAAGCACACAGACAATATTAAAAACATCAACATGACACTTTACACATACTGTCTGTAAAATGGTGACTGTTTAAGAAATCATGACAGGTTTCTAAAATTTAGAAAAAGACCATAATAAAAACATGATTGGAATTTTATTTTTGAAAAATGAAAGGTATGTGAGGACAGCAAGTAAGTTTTTAACCTGGTTTTAGAAGCATGTACGGTGTTTCCTTGTTTTTTCCTTTTTAATGGAGTGTGTAAAAGAGGCATGAATGACACCTTGATGAGAGATGTGGAGTTGCGGTGCTGAAACCTGACTGACCCTGTCGTATTGCAGGTCCATTGCATGTCCTTCGACGTAGTCTATTAAGGAGATGCCAGATGCTACACTTCGCTTTGAGGCAAATCAAAATTGTTTCGCGTAATTCACTTTGTCCTTCTTAATATAAAGCACAACTGATTCATTCGCTTCGCAATGAGAATAACTTCCTCTTTGTTTTAGCACGTGGAATATTTTATTTTTTCAGTCATGGTCGTCCTCATCCTCTTCTTTTTATGTTCACTAGATGAATTAGAAGATGCAGGATGTTTACGGGCAACACAAGCAAACAAATCCAAAATGAGTCTTCGTGAGGCGAAAGTGTCCATCATTGCAAGACAAACAACGTGGGCTTCTTCGCTGGGAATACAATGCACATGATAGGCTTGTAGGCTGCATTTGCAGGCGTCTCAGCCAATCGGCGTGTTGGGTTGAAATGATAGCAAACTGAGGAAAGGGTATGATGGGAGCTGGTGTTTTTGCAACTTGTTTTAATTTTTTTGAAAGACATGAAACATGAAGCAGAAAGTGGCAGGGGAACATTGCACATATGATTTGGATTCACTTCTCTTGGTAGCTTGTTCTGTGTACAGAACCGTTTAAATGACACTAGCGTGTTTGCTGTGAACTCTGCCCACTTATTCACACAACTCTGAAGACCTCAGAGCCCTTTTAGGTTCATACAGTCTTCGGCATTTGTTTAATGCATAAATTTGTACACCACAGGGCCATTTTCAAAAGCTATTCAATAGCTGACTGGGAACTAGTCTACAGCCCTTAGAACCAGAGAAATATGTCCTGACCACTTTGTTGTGGTCTGAATCCGATTTTCAGTGTTCTGAATGAGATGGAGCTGCTAAACACTTTGAGGGGGTCCAACCGCAATACCATTACAATAGTCAACTTTTGATAAAACCATTGATCCGTTTCTCATGGTTTGATTGGAGCGTGTAGCACTTCAGTCTGGAATTATTTTTTTTTATTTCCTGCAAACCTCCTCCTTTTGCATATGAAGAAGAAGAACAGGATACATGTATTTCCTGTTTTTGATTTTCAATCGTTTGTACATTTTAAAAAAGCTTTAAACTGATAAATCTATTGATACAGTCACATTGTACAGTGGGCCCCCGGTTAACGAACCCCCTGTCTTACGTATTTTTCATTTTACAACGTGGACTGCGGCGTTTTTTTGTCCCCCTCTTACGCAAAAACCTTTCGTCTTACAAACCATTCACCATGCTGGTCAGTGTGCCCGCACTATTTTTTTCGCTTTGCTGCATCAACAAAAATAACTTTTCTCGCATCAATCACAGAAATGCCGATATGCTATTGGCATCATCTAGCTTGATGGCACGAGCTGGTCGGTGTGTTGTGAAGACTTTGCAAACTTTTATCTGTTATGCATGGCTTCTAAAATTGCAAGTGACGGTAAAGGAAGAAGTAAAAGGATGATGACAATAGAAACGAAGCAGGAAATAATAAAAAAATACGAAGGGGGCGCACGCATAGTTAACCTTGCTAGTGAGTATGGCCGTAACCGCTCGACAATCGGTACAATTCTCAAGAACAAGGAAGCTATTAAAGCAAGCAAATCTTCTAAGGGCAAGACTTTCCTTGTCAGGGGACGCACCTCGGTCAACAACAAAATGGAGAGGCTTCTTCTATTATGGATTAAAGAGAAGGAAATCGCCGGTGATATGTTCTCGTTTGAGAAAAGTTCTAGTTTAAGAAAATAAATAAATACATTCTGCGGGTTGGTCTCTGCTCCCCTCCGCCTCCACCCAGCTCAAGTCACGTCGCCCCAAAGGTAAATGTCATTTTTCCTTTGTATATTTCATTTTCCCTTTGTATATTTATGTTATTAAATTTAACTGTACAGTAGATTATGTTACTAAATTTTAATATGTATATAAAGTCGTGATGTTTTCACCTAAGGTTTTTGCACGCGTTGCACGCATTCACTAATTAACATAGGTTTGGATTGCCCATAATACGGCCAATTCGAGTTAGGAGCCTAGCCGCTGAACGGATTAAGGTCGTAACACAGAGGCCCACTGTATTGTAAGAGGTATCGACATAGCACCCTTGGGAAACATCTGATGGTTTGCTATGCTAATGCTAGCTCAGTATTGCTGTGTTTGCTGTTGATGCTGGACAGCGCCTTCTGAGACTATCACAATTCTGCAGTTTCATGATTGTGTGCCTTTATAAATGGGCATTTTAGAATCTTGCCTGTGCATATTAGAGATGCACTTAGCTTCAGTCAGATATGGGGGCAAGATTAGTGAAGTAAGGCTAAAAACAACAAAGGCCACCTCAATTAGCTCTATGACTCCCAAAAGTGTGAAAAATGCATTTCATTGTGCTATGAGGATACATTGGAAAGTGTCACTAAGAGAGAGTTTGGGTTGTGTGTGGTCCAGGGTTGGATACCTCTGCAGTAAGATCCTGGCTTAGCATCTCATTCGCTTTTTTTTTTTTTTTTAAGTCAAACATGTTATATTTACGAATCCTACCTGCACCTGAGCATGTTGGCCTGGGCCTGAGTGTTCCACTTCTTGCAGGGAGTCTGCATTGGCCACTTGCTAAAGCAAATTGGCTCTATAGGTTGAAATTAATAAATCTTATTTCCATTTCTCATTTCAACAGGGAGAAAACCTTGGCTCATAAACGCATTCTCACACCAAATTCAATTTGACATTGCAATGAAATTGACTCCATACTTTCCAGTAGAGTTTTGCCTTAAAGAGATACTGTGTAATTTTTCACACATGCCTATGGAGCATTACGATAAATGCAGCACCTCCTGCTGTCCGTAGCTATAGCAGACATCGTGCTCTCTGGAGGAGTGCCACCCCGCATGTTATATAATGTAACCTACGATTATATTTTAAATATACTGTTGGTCATAAAGAACACATTTGCCAGTTTTAGAAATATGTAAGAATTGATTTGATTTATTTTAATGAAAACGATCTCAATCTACATGGGGTAGTTTTTTTGGGGGGGAGGGGGCACCGAAGCCCTTGTTTGGCATTGCATCAGTGAGTGATGAGACAAAGTTTCTCTCTGCCCATGTGTAGCCGCACAATGCTAAGTCTAAGAAGCAGCTCCTCTGGACCGTTTTGCCATGCTGGACTTTCAACACATTGTTTAGAGGAAGGGGTGGCTTGGTGGAGCAGTAGTTAGCACGTCCGCCTTACAGTTCAGGGACCGGAATTCAAATTCACTTTGCTCCGGCCTTCTTGTGTGGAGTTTGCATGTTTTCCACGAAGCTGCGAGGTTTCTCTCCGGGCACGCAAGTGTGAATGCTTGTTTGTCTCTGTCTGCCTTCCAATTGACTGGCAACTGGTTCAGGGTGTCCCCCGCCTACCGCCCGGTCAGCTGAAATAGGCACCAGCAATCCTGCTACCCTTGTGAGGATAAGCAGCTTTAGAAAATGGAATGGAAAGAGGAAAGTTAGGAGGGTTCTTTTTTGTTTGTTTGTTTAAGAAGTATGTTTTTTAAGGAGTAATTCTTCTGAAAATGCCCAAAAGGCCCCCAAAAAAGTCCCCCAAAAAATCATGCCAGTTTTCTAGTGCATGGAACCTGATGTAGATATTATGAATCCTTTATATACAAATCACACCTCATTCTGTCCAAGATAAGTCAATGAAGCATTGAATTTAAATCAAGCCTGTGCCGCATAAGAGTTGGTTACTTAAACCAGTGTACCACCATCGGTCACATTTCAACAAAGACATGACTAATTTCTTACATTTTTGATTCTATTGGGTGGAGCTCACTTGTCCCACGACTTCATCCATTTTCTATCCAGCCGCCTGTTCAGTGTCACAGCAGGGGCTGGACTTGAGCCCAGCTGACATAAGGTGAAACATGGACTACACCCTACCTCAGTTTCATAGACGTGATTATGTGAGGAATGAATGATCACTAATTGCAGTCTTTAAACAAATGGGAGAAGCTCTGAATATTCTGATCTCATCTTTCAATGGCAGTTTTGCAATGCTCAACATAATAGAGGCCTAGCACACACATAAAGTTTTTTTCTTTTTAATTAAAATTATGTTAAGAGATGATTGGCTTCATGGCTTAATTGGTCAGCTCATCTGCCTCACATGCAGGGCTCATGGTTTATCACCCAGCCCTGACCTTCCTGTGTTGAGTTTACATGTTCTCCCCGTGTTTACGAAGACTTTCACCTGGCAACCTGGTTTCCTCCCAAAATGGTTGCTCGGTGCAAGAGTGGTTAGCATGTCAACCTCACAGTTCAAATCCAGCTTGCTCCGGCCCTCTTATGTGGATGTTGTGCCAGAGGTACTCCGGCTTCCTCCCACATCCTAAAAACAAGCATGGTAGGTGAACTGGACACTAAATTGTCCTTAGGTATGATTGGCTGTGTTAATGGTTGTTCGTCTCTGTGTGCCCTGTAATTGGCTGGCAACTAGTTGAGGGTGTCCTTCACCTACTGCCCGTAGATACAGTAGACGGGATAGACCCCCGCAAGCCAGCGAGTGAGAAGAAGTGGCTACAGAAAATGGATGGATGGCTGTATTGTAGGTATATTGGACATTCTAATTTTTCCCTCAATTGTGTGTGAGTAATAATTAATTTGTGTGTGCCCTTTGATTGGCTTGCAACCAGTTCAAGGGTAACTTGAGGATAAGCAGCTCATATAATGTTTGGATGTTAAGAGATTTTCCCTCTGTTACAGACCGCACACAAAGATAAAAATTCAAGACATGTAATAGTTTTGAATTGAATAAATAATAGATAATAATAAGAAAAAATTAACTTAGTCTAATTTAATTTAATTTAGACTAACTAAAACTGCTGTTCCGCCACCAACCTAGAATTTAAACACACAGAAGTCTTTGTGATCAATTGTGATCTAATGGAAACAAAGTAACAAATTAACAACCCAGAAGCAAGGACGATGTTCGGTGTTCATTTATGTCTAATAAACTGCCTATGAAAAGTAATCCGATTGCTCTTTCCAGCCAATTTGGAACACTCAAGTACTGCAAGCTAGTGGCTAATTTATGTTAGACGCTCTGCTAAATACTTGCAACAAGCGCTTTAAAATAACATATCAGTGTACGTACAATTAAGTCCTATTTTTAGTGCCATGAATTGGCAATTGAACATGATTTCAAAACATTGTTGTGTTGTTTATTTCCCAATTATTGACTCTCGACTCACTCCGGGAATAGAATGAGTCAAATTAGCCATTTTTGTGACAAGATGGAAGGAAAAACTTCTAAATGAAAGCATAACAAGGCATCTGTGTCCCTATAATATTTGCAGTGGTGGGATCTGAGGGTCAGCAAGATCTACTCTGCTGGACTAAACATAGTCAGAAAAAACATTTATTCATAAACATTTTTTTTTCTCCCTGGTCTGAATGACATATAGCCTCTTTTTTGCTTCCAGTGCTGAATTTTCTATTTGAGATTTCCATTAAAGTTGGATACAAACATTATCCAATTATTTTTCAGCTAGAAAAAGCTGAGAGGTTCCCTAAATTCTGCCAAAGTCTTCAGAATGAAAAGAGCCCTGCTCAGTGCCCACTCTACATGAATTGACACAGCCAGCTCAGTTTACAGCACTTGCTATCTCGCGAGACCACAGATTTAGGGCAAGCTAGCTAGGCTTAAGTAGAAATCAATGCATCCAGTGACTGGGTAAGCTCCCCGAGGTGTTTAACCATGTCATTTTGCAACAAAACGCCATGCATTTGAAACAGGATATTTGTTTGCTTTAAAAAAAAAAAAAAAAACTATGACGGCAGAAGGATGAGACGAGGTGGATCTACCTGCAGGTCTACTTGGCACACCATTTTCACGATGGACCTTTGAAGAAAAACTGGATATTGTGACCAGAGGTTGGCTGATGCCTGTGCAGCAGGGAAAATATTTTGTTCCTCATTTTCATACAAGCACCTAGTATGCATGGCTAATAGCCTGTTGAACACTCATTCTTGACACTGAAGTGTTTTAAAACATATATCGGGAAAATGACAGACTTTCACCATTAGCCCGCATTTCCATAGAAAAAGACTTGCTGATTGACCTTAAACAGACAGATGCATTGCTCAATAAAGCTATTGAAGTCCTCTTGAGGAAATTAAAAAGGGTGGATTTCATCTTCAAATAACGAGGCACTGTTTGTGGACCCACGTTAGTGAGTGCAAACATTTTATTTGTATTTTTAATCGTTTTTTGTCATGTTTATTAGTTATTAAATCAATCAATCAGCCATGTTTTGCAGAGGGTGTTTCTGTCATGGAGAGCATTAACAAGCATTGCAGAGAATTAACAAGCAGCATATTCTCCTGTGTAACCTATTGTTATAAACAACAGCGAATCTGGTGGAATTTCCTTTCAGAAAGGGTCCTCCCATGTTTTCTAATGTTGCAAGATCTATTATTTATACAAAATATAAAATGAAGCCAATTCATATGAGGCGTTGGTGAACTTTTGAAGCAAAGGCACACTATTGTATAATTCTGTGTGTATTTCAGCATCCCTCTTTCTATTTCTGTGGTGCAGCTTCAGTGGGCTTGACATTAGTGTAGCTATTTTAAAAACTACAAGCGATCTAATTACAGATCATTGAACTTGAGACACGTTGCTGTTGGAACTCTAGTCAAATATTGCACTTAAGGACAGCCTTCATCCAACATTACCAGGATTTGGGCCATTGGTGCTGAAATGCGCAACGAGTCGGTGCTGAACGGACAGCTCCTCTGCTGTCTGCTGGCCTTGCTCAGTTAAAAAAAAAAATAGAAGAGCCTCTGCTATTAAGTGAAAACGGGAACGCGAGAAAGGCCTGAAATATTCATGTTGATTTATATTCTATGCAAATATTTGTTTCTGGGTAAAAGCTGCCAAATAGTTCTTGTTGTGTTTGGTTATGAATGCTAAAATTGTTTGAGCAAAGCTATTTTCGGCTGTCACGAATATGTGCACCTGTATTATTTTTTAGTAACATTAAAAATCTACATGTTACATGGACACTAAAGTGAAAATTAAATGCTTATTTTAAATATACACGCTTGCAGCTGGTATTATCCAATGTCAAAATATGTACTGATTGGACCATCAAAGTTGGTTCGAACAAAGAGTAACGAAACCCCCAAACATGATATAAAAATAAAATATTTTAAGAAGATCTATCGTTTGAAAAGTGTTAAACCTAACTGTGGAAATCGACATGCACAGTGAAAGATACGTGTGAAAAAAAGTTCTTTTGCTGTACTTCGCCTACGCAGGATGGCGCCATAGTGCATTAGCCATTGTTTCACATTGAGGCATGGCGAAGAAGAAATGACCGGGGAGAAACATGGCGTCTTCCTTAGACGACGATGAGATCTCCAGTGACGATTACTATTCCCTGCTAAATGTCCGTCGAGAGGTATAATATTCTATTGAACTAATATGTGCAAATACGATCGAGCAACTGAGATTGACATTTTTTGCTGTTTGTTTATTGGCATGCATGTCATCATGTTTCACGTTAGCCAAACGGCTAACTTGTGACCCTCGACATTGATTTCTGTTTCTGCCCGTCCCCGGCTAAAAACTTTTAGAAAGACGCGGAACAAGTTGATGAGTGAACGTTTTGCCTCAAGAATCAATCTATCAACGGAATAGCGTGGAGTAATGCACGCGATCGCGCTACCCATGTTGTCATAACAGAATGAGGTTTTTTTTTTGTTTACGTATTTATTGCACCGTGAACGTGGCTAATGTGCTAATGCTATCACCATTGACTACACCGGGATTTACTTACAGTTGATTAGATTAGACCTTCCTGTCAGGGAATCGAGTGCTCGCGGGTGTCTTTATTTGGCTCTATGCAGAATACGGTGTGCCATGTGGATATGTGCACATTCAGGATTTGCTGTCAGTCATTTGGGAGCCCAAGGCAAACCCACGCTGGTGTACTGCAAAAGTGTTGGAATATTGATTTTATCGTCAACTGAAAAGTTAGATTTGAGAACATTTTCATTTCTTGATATGCATCTTGGTGGTTTACTGATATTTGTAAGAACAACTATCAACTCATAATATAGGTTAAACATTTGACAGCTTCAATTCTCACATTTTGGTGACACTAAGGGTCACGTGTCTCCACTACGCCCATCGCAGTCGACACTGACAGAAATGCAACTTCAACTGGCAAGGGCATCTTGCCCTTGCCACTGCGGGATACTCACGCTGGGTGTCAACATAAAAAGGTTCAAGAACAACATGTTAGTTGTGTAAATTTAAACCAAATCGGGATAATTACTTTGAAACTAAACACAAAAAACGTTATAAATCTGTAATTACGAGCCTTAGAAATGTCAAGGTTCCTGTTATTGTCTGTGCTTACTTAATGTTAAACCTGCCCCAATGCATTATGGAAAATGTGTATTTTTAGCAGCTGTAGTGAATATTCATTTGTTATTTTTTTGTGTTGGTTACAAATGATTAAAAATAACTCAACTTTTTTTTCTTCTTTTTTTAGTCTAGTGAGTTTTATGTTACTGTTGAATGAACCATTACTTCAATTTTGTTTCATTTCATCTTTGAGTGTTTGCAATTTCGGAATTAATAATTAGGTTTTTCAATGGAAGCCCTTGCTATTACTTCCAATAAATTAAAATAAATAACGGAAGTTTAAAAGGTGACTTTCTAAATGTATTGCATACTCATAATTGACCATGTGTAGTCATTTGCCGCTTCATCAGGAAAAATAAAAACTCCGCTGGCAGAAAACAGGGTTTTGACTGAGTCAAAGCTTCCTGCAGATGGGAATGGGCTTCCATGTTTTGCAATGCCTGAATTCACTTGATGTGTGGAAAAATGGATCGAAATGGGATTGGCTGGTGCTGATTTCAGGTTATACATCAGGGATAGGCGCCAATTCAACTATGACCCTCATGTGGACAAGCAATATTAAAAATTGATGAGTGGGTGGCATCTCTAAATCAATCAGTAATTTAGGAATTTTATGTTTAATGACTATTGATAACCTGACCTCCCAGCCTCCCATACCTCATTTTTTTTGTAGTGTTAATGCATTTATATTTCTATTGTCATGATTCAGGCAACACAAGACCAACTGAAGGCAGCTTACAGGCGATTATGCATGTTATACCACCCAGATAAACATCGGGATCCAGACCTAAAGCGACAAGCGGAGCAACTTTTTAACCTTGTACATGAAGCTTACGAGGGTAACCCTACATGCTAACAGCTTAAAAATATTAAGTAACTCCCAGCATTTATGAATGCTTTGTTGTTATTCTTTTGTGTTATTGTAGTTCTCAGTGATCCACAGGCACGAGCTATTTATGATATCTATGGCAAGCGTGGACTTAACGTTGACGGATGGGAGGTAAGTGAAGTGAGAGTTTCTTTGGAGGACATGTTTGAGTGATGGTGGAGCATAATCTTTGCGTGTGCAATGTTCGGTGTTTGAAGTATCGGAGCACACAGTACAACCAAAAAGGATATAATTTCAGTTGTTTTGTTTTTACCATCTTCATGTGTTGGGTCAGTCACAAACTAACATTTTTTTAAGATTTGAAAAATCCTTCAGTGTGTACTGCGCCTAAGACTGAGAGTGCCGTTCCTCCAGGTGGTGGAGAGGAAAAGAACACCTGCAGAGATACGAGAGGAGTATGAGCGTCTTCAAAAGGAGCGAGAGGAGAGGAGACTCCAGCAAAGGACCAATCCAAAAGTATGTTGGGTGTTGGTCGACGACTGACGTCATCTTGAATCACTTGAATGGCACGTCTTTTCAGAAGCTTTTGATCTATAACTTTGTTGGTTTGCGGTGACACAAGTGAAAATTCTACCGTTGTGCTCTTCAAGCAATGACATAAAATGTCTTCATATCTGCCTGATTACCAAATCAATATTTTCTCAACCGTCTATATTCAAAGGGAACAATTAGCGTGGGCGTCGATGCTACAGACCTTTTTGATCGTTACGAGGAGGACTATGAGGACATGGTGGGAAGCGGCATCCCACATGTGGAAATCAACAAGATGCATATATCGCAGTCCATAGAGGTGACACATGATGCCAAATTGCTTCATCATTTTTAAGTGGTATGTGGCAGGTGTTATGAACTCTGTGTGTGCATTTTCCATCAGGCCCCTCTTACCACAAATGACACAGCCATCTTATCTGGTTCTTTGTCTACACACAATGGAAACGGAGGTGGGACTATTAACTTGGCCTTAAGAAGAGTCACCTCAGCTCAGGGTTGGGGTGAGGTATGTTGCTTGGACACGCACACTTTACTGATGACCTTAACCTTTGAACGCAGATGTCCAATGTTCATTGATCCAGAACATTTTGCACAACTTGGTGTTTTCTAATAAGGAGTGTCAAGGGAAAATGTTAACTCTTAAGTTGACAAAGACTTGTATGCCTTTCTGTGACTCTTCCGGTCTTGCTGTAGCTCACTGGCCACTTGCAGGTTCTGTTGATCAATTGTTTGATGTTGATTTGGTCTCATGGTGTGAAAAAGCTTGATGGAGAACTGTTTACACACCAGTTCAATTTGGTCCTTTCAAACAATTTTGCCGCTCAGCTGCTGCTTAGAGATGAGCTTGAAACATTCAACACAAATTCATTTAGACCATTATAGTCCTGCCGTACACAATATGGTGTGGCCAATGCCACCTGATCTGCTGTGCAGTGATTTTTGATTTGCCAACTATTTGGCCACACGTTTAGCTGTATTTCAAAAACTCTCATCGTTGATGAGCAGTGTCATAACATCACAGAATCAGTTTATTCAAAACACATTCATTTTACATTAACATCACTGCTGTGCAGAATCTTTACACTTCAAAGCAACAGGAGACCCCAAAAATGGCAGGTTTGTCCAACCGCATCGGCATTATGGTTAAATATCAAATAGAGCAAGCCATTTTCAACCATTTAGATTGGTTAGTAGCTTGTAAAAAAAAATAAAAAATCCACAATTGTGAACTCACCATTAGTGTAGATTAGTGAAAAAACAGGAAATTCATCAAATTGTTATATATGAGGTTGCAGCCCGAGGCCAGCAAAAAATGAGGTCCAGGTAACCCATGGTAGTCAGGCTATATCAAAGAACTATATATAGTTTATTATGTATTTTACTGTAATATCCATCTATATTACATTTAACACTGTATGTGTAGTCAAAAAGCATACTGTGGGGAGTCTCTGTGCACAACTGTGATCTTTTTTGGGGGGGGGGCGGGGTGGCTTGTGTTTCTTCTATGGCTTTCTTCTTTCTTGAAAAGAAAAGTATTAGGCATGGGACGAGTTACAAATTCCACGAGACGAGATATTGCGAGATTGAGTCCGTGAGAACGGGATATGATGAGATTTTTTAAGAAAAAACAACTGCTAATATAAATATTCCAATTTCAAAACGATATCTTTTTATTGGGCAGGCTGCAATTAAAAATCTAAAGTTTTTTCCAAATGCTGCTGCAAAAACAAATGATGCAGCTGAGATCTCTCAGAGGAGTTGAACATGAAAAAAATAAAAATGTTCAAAGTGCCAAAAAACTACACATTAATGCAACTACAATAACTACAATAATGATTTTACTTCTGGGCATGGCAAAAGCCATCCGTGATGCAGCAAACTAACATTTGTCTAATCTTTAGTGGTCATGTTCTTTTTTAGAAGTACAAGCATGTCCTCATTGTAAGCGTCCAACTGTGCTCTTTGGGCAAAGATGCAAACTGGCAACGGATGTCGCATAAAACGCTCAGTGCAAGTAACATAAACATGTTAGCAGCATTAGTTAGCTGCATTTTCTCCAGCTGCACTGAAACCAGGAAGTGGACATCATTGGCTGCGGCGGCCAAAGAGTTTGAGTCACATTGAAAGGAGGCTCCCGCCTGCAGGCTGCATTGCATGTTAAGGCAGACAATGCGGGAGAGATTTTTTTTTTTTACCGGTTTTGACAAGATTGGACGGTTTTAAATAACCGTGACTTTGAAAATCAGGATTTATTGCCATTATGGTTATCAGTCCATGTCTGATTGGAATTACTGTGCAACTAAATTGACGTTGTAACAGTATCTCATACCGTGGCTCCAGGGGGTGAATTAGCCGCCGAATCCACTGCCTTCCACCGCCAAAAATGACTTGATATGGAGCGCGATGTTGACACCAAAATCTCTTGTTATTTTGGTAGCTCTCACACTTGATAGGTCCAGTGGCGATGCAAAAGCGTTTTCCTCAATTGGAAAACCAAACTGTTGCCACACAGATGAAAAGTAATCGGATCATCGTGCAATTCTCCTTTTCAATCAATAGCGGATTGCCCTGTCCGAGCGCGTAGCACTCGTGCCTATCAACCCTGATGCCCTCCATTGCACTTCTGGCTCAAGTTGTACCCTCCAGAAAAGTGAGAAGTAAATGAATCATTTGGCATGCCGGAATGAGAACTCTTGTGGCGTTTGATCTTGCAAGATCTCGTCCCATCCCTTCGTAACATGTCTTCGCGATGGTCTGCGTCAGAAGCATTGGTCCACTGCTCTCTCAGTGTGTAGTACACTAAACCTTTTTCTAGCTTTCTCCACGATGTCAAGTTGACAATGTCACGAATCGTTTGTGCGCAGATAGAGCTCGGCGCTGGGGACACGCATGGACCTCTCTTTGGAATGAAGATATTCCGAAATTTGACTCCACGCTTGTAAGGTTTCAGAAAAGTTATTCTATGAATGACTCAAATATGGGCAACTTAGTATTTATTTTTTTTTGTACCCCTCCTCAGCTTTGTGACTGCACAATGTGGACTGCAGTTTTCGTCCCGAGGTGTACGCCCCGGCATAACCACGGTGCTGGCCCGTCACCTCGACAAGAACACAATGGGTTACCTGCAGTGGCGTTGGGGGATCCACTCTTCCATGAACACCAGCATAGTCAGGGACACAAAGAGCAGCCATTTTACCTTTGCAGTGCAGGTCTGCAACAAGCGATTTTTGTGTGTGCATTGCCTTTAAATGTGCATTTGCTTGTGAGTGATGAGCCACAGTGTTTGCTTTCTTTTTACAGCTTGGCATTCCACACACTTTTATGATGATGAGCTACCAGTATAAGTTCCAAGATGAAGACCAGACGAAGATTAAGGGCTCAATAAAGTATGCTGTCAGAATATGGACCTTTTATTTTGGTTAATCCTTTCAAGATTGAAGCTGTTTTGCACAGCTGGTTGTTGGTGTGTGCGTTCTGCAGGTCTGGTTTCTTCGGGACCGTTCTGGAGTACGGTGCTGAGAGGAAAATAAGTCGACACAGCGTTTTAGGGGCCACGGTCAGTGTTGGGGTGCCTCAAGGTGTCTCACTCAAGGTCAAGTAAGTGCTGTTTTGTGTTTGTTTTTTTTTCTAGTCAAGACAGTTTATTACTGTTTGTGACGTGCAATAGGGTTGTCACCAATCACTGCAGGTGTCTGTTTGGAAAATAAAGATTTGACTTTTTGGAATGTTTTGAAACATTTGAATATCAATATTGACCATTTCATTTCCTCAACTGCGGTTTTCCTTTTTATCAGACAGTGAGATGCTTAAACTATTTTAAAAATTGCTCTGAAGAAGGCGGAAGATAACGCCGAAACATGTCACCTCTTAAAAATGTTAGGATTTTAAAGTTTTTATTTTTGAATGTTAATATTTTTTAGTCTCTCACTGTCTGATAAAAAAGAAAACGAAGGTTGTTTAAGTATTTTAGTTTCCTAAAACACCTCCTCAAATAGTCACTCGGCTGGGCAGCTTTACAGTGCCTCGTCATAAGTCGCGAGTGTGTGCATGTCATGCAGAGAAAGGCTGAAGAGCAGGAGCACATTCCAACATGCTTCCTCGTATTGATTATCAAAAGAAACATCGCACACTTTATCTGCTTGGCTACTGTATAAATAGTAAAGGTGGTTGTCATTGCAGACTGAACAGAGCCTCCCAGACGTATTTCTTCCCTATTCACCTGACTGACCAACTTCTGCCAAGTGCTGTATTTTACGCTACCGTTGGACCGCTAGTTGTCTACCTCGCCATGCAGCAACTCATTATTCGGCCATATGTGCGGGCCCAGAAGGAACAGTAAGAAACTCTCCCTTTATTTTATGCAAGAAAAAGTTGCTAGACGAAGCAGCGCATGCATTATTACCGCTGTTTTTATGCTCCTTTTACTCCCTCCCATCTATCTTTTAACAGAGACTTGGAGAAGCAGCGAGAGAGCTCAGCCTCTAACATAGCCAAAAAGAAACAGGAGGCAGAGGCTGCGGTGAGCACTTCATTAGTGATGTAGCTGGTGTTGTCTTAGATGCAAAGAAAATGTTTAAAGGTTGTGTTGAATGGCGATGTAGCGATGTAATGAGAGGGAAAGTCAGTCATTTCACGAATGCAGGAGACGCAGCTAATCTTACATTTTCTTTCTGCGTGCCTTTTTCATCTCTTAAGGTCTTGCTCATGCAGGAGTCAGTGCGGAGGATTATTGAAGCCGAGGAGTCTCGAATGGGTATGATTAGTAACATTTGAAAGCCAAGCTTATCCAAGTTATGTTTCCTTAAAGGGATTGCCCACTCTTTTGCCCAGACTTTTTCAGCGGTGAATCGTTATTTTGTCTACAATTAACATGACTAAGTTATTTGACATGTACAATGAACACTTTTTAAAAGCACATTTTGCCATCACGTGATGAAAGCTCAGGTAACAATCACAGGTCTTGTGAATGTCTCAAGGCTTTTTCATCTACAGCAAGTGGAACAAAATAGTTGTCAAATGGCAAAAATGAGCAGACTAGCCCTTTAACAGTTTGGTAAACGCTTCACTTCTCTTGAGACTCAAGAAAATCTCAACATCTTAGTTCACATGATTTTATGAGCAAGATTGCGGTGCTTTTTTTTTTCCTTCCTCCGAGACATGTTGGAATGCAACTGCTGTTTCACTTGCTGTGACAGAGCAATCGAGTTTTTTTGTGGCAGTACAGTAAGACTCATAAACAAGGAGAACATTTTGAAAGTGGAATACAGTAACAGTGTTTCTATTCGTGCCATGCCTTTGACTACAATAATTTGAGTTTTTAAGACCATCGTGTGATAAGTACACCTGTAAGATACTTTTAGTGCACTATTTAATTTTCCTCTTTAGAAATCCAACAACTGTCACTGTAAAGATTTGTATTTTATAGTCAAGAGACAATGTTCTTCTTTTCTTTTTTTCAAACAGTGAGCTGATGTTGTTAAGCACAATCAAAATGGATTTAAACTGTCACCGGCACAATGGAAGGAAAACGTTTTGTCAGTCAGCTGCTATCGAACTTGGAAAAAAATGATATATGATTTACGCTCTAGTGAACTCCTCTAATGTCTTCGAAACCAGGTCTCATCATCCTCAAT
This sequence comes from Hippichthys cyanospilos, assembly GCF_059441005.1. Lineage (NCBI taxonomy): Eukaryota > Metazoa > Chordata > Actinopteri > Syngnathiformes > Syngnathidae > Hippichthys > Hippichthys cyanospilos. The sequence goes on along the minus strand of NC_142370.1, from coordinate 24,961,252 downwards.
GCCTGGTATGGCAAGTTTGTGACGGACAATAGCCGAAAACACGAAAGGGCGAAGGTGATTGATGTGAGTGTCCCACTGCAATGTCTAGTGAAAGACTCCAAACTCATCCTCACCGAGGCCGCAAAGGTACGAGACCAAATTTCCGATGTTATTCCAAAACCCGCAGGACTGCAAAACCTTTTTGACTGAAATGAAGGGCTCATTGTTACAAAACTTTGTCTGGGCGTTGTGTGTATGCTTAGTCAATTCAGTTTTCTGATAATTTTACTCAACACACAGTATACAATGCTCCTGTTGTTTTTGTTTTTAACCCCCCCATCTGTATTTTAGTCAGGCCTCCCTGGTTTCTATGACCCCTGTGTTGGGGAAGAAAAAAGCCTAAAGGTGCTGTATCAGTTCCGTGGCGTAATGCATCAAGTCCTGTCAGGAGACTTCGAACCACTCAGGATACCAAAGCAATGTGAGTCTCTCCCATTAGTTTAGAGGAGATAAAATGTGTTTACAACCAGTGGTTCGGTTCATTTGAGTTGTCCACCAAGCCGTTTGGAACAGTCAGCCTTTATATAAGGACGTTAGGGAAAAAGCAGACTAGCACCGCTGCGCCGCTTTGGCTTATGTCAGACAAATGTGTAGAACTTACTGTACATCTGGGGAGGGGTGGGGTGTGGGCAGATACAACAGAGATGACTTTCATGCAAAAATGGAAGAGGGGAAGGGGTGTTTGCAGAATGCAGAGTGACCTGGCATGCAGACATGGTGTGGGGAGGGGGGGAGGGGTAGCTCGCTCAGCGCTGCAGTGTGAGTTGGCCGTTTGGAGCCTCACTGAAAGCGCTCTGCTATGCGTTGAAAAAGAAAAAGACAGTTTGTGCCCAAAAAAGACTTTCATACCTCCATACTACAGTTAAGAGAACACTGGGCATAGGAAAGAAAGGAACGAAGGGTTTTACTAACACACTTTACTTATGCACGGCTAATGTCCATGGGGGCTGGTCGCACTACCTGCCGGTTTTTCACTTTTTGCGGGGGGGTTTCGGTCCCCATTAACCGCAAAAAATGAGGGATTACTGTTTTCCAAGTTTGTTTTTGGGCTGGGCTGTACTGCTTTCATGGACTACTTTCTGTTACTTTGCAGTTTTACAACCTTGCTCCATTGTCAATATGAGATGGGCAAGGCAATGATATCCTGACAAAAAGTACAAGCTGTTAAATGCTGATGGTCTCATGTTGTTTCAATGATACTTAATACAGAATTTGAAAAAAAAAAAATATCAAGTGAATTTTGGAAAGAAAAAAAAGGCGAGTGAATTTTGGGACACCAATGACAGAATGATGCACTTTTGTGCTGTTTTTGTTTGCTGGTGTGCTCTGATGTGCGATTTTTCTCGTGTAGAATTTTGCCTTGGTTCAACCATTAAAGGTTGGAATACCTCGCCCGAGTTGACGTGATTTGACAATCCGACATGTCACCAAACTCAAATGAACCGAACTGCTTGGATGGAAAATCTTTCTAGGATTTTCATGGATGAAGAGGTGTCCTACATATTTGACTTCTGTCTGTCTGTGTTTTTCTTTGCAGCTCACAGGATTGATACGGACACATAGGAATTCCTGTGCTGACCAGAAAAATAAATAAATAAATAAATCCCCCATCTCTCAGCTGTAAGAGACAAATTCCTCTTTGTTTCAGATACATCGGGCCAAAGTCTTGGGAACCCAAAATGTATTGCTCTATTGTTGGTCTCTTTATCGATCAGAAATGCATACTGAAGGGTAAATAAGACATCACCAACAGGAACCGTGGACACAGTTGAACTCTGTTTGAAATGTGAAACTGAAATCGATGATTACCATCTCCTCAAGATATTTGTTCAAGCCTCCTCGGTGAACTTCTGCTTTAGTTAAGGCATGTCTTTTATGATCAACTTTTGTGATCAAGTTATTTGGACATTGCAGTGCCTATGGAATTTAAAACAATTGCACCTGTTTGTTTGCCATAAAAATAAAATTCGTCATGATTAATTGTGTTTTTCTTTTTGGATTTATTAACTTTGCTGTTGATATTAAGAGAGGTAAAAGCGCAGGACAATAGTTTTGAATTTGTCAACGTTTTTTTATGGTTCAAAAATTATATGAATGTGCTGTCAGAGTAAAACCTTTAAAAAACGTGCAAAATTGTGTAGCCAAATCTGAGTCACAAATGAGCATAGCAATATTTTCAATTTCAGTGACCTTCAGTCGCATATGTAGAAATTGATCGACATCTGCGTATGCAGGTTTGCTTATTTTGCCTTTAAATGTTTACATTTAGACGCTTTGTAATGAGTACACTAGAAATACAATTTAAAAGGAATGTTGAATGAGGAAAATGGCAAAAACGGCAAATCGATTTCTTTCAGTTATTTAATTAAAATTAAAAGTAATGCATGTACATTTTTTAAACGAGTCGTGTATTTTTTGTTGTTGAAGTGGGGACAGTATTATTCTCGTGGATTAACAAAGGAAACAACCACTAGATGACCAAACCGGAAACAGAGTTTCAAGTTGCGCTTTATTTGTTGTACTTCATCTACCGAGAGGGCGGAGTTGAGCTGTAAAGTTTATGATCCGGTTTCGCAGACGTTGGCTCCGACTTCCGCGTTGCTCTGTAACCGAAAGCAACAACACGTTACTGGAATAGCAGGAATATTTTTGTCTAGTTTGTTTCGTTTTGATTTTCGACGAACCTTTACCAAACATGAGCACCATCTTTTAAAACTTTTAAATGCGTTTTCTCAGTGAAGCGCCCTACGAAATAGCATACTGTCGCTACATTGTCGTAACAGCTAACTTCCGTGTCCAGTGTTAAAGTAAAGTCGGATGATTCCCCAGACATATTTGCTTTGATTTCAAAGTCGTCCTCTATGAGGCTTGAAGTGGACATAAAATGGGTGCAACACAGAGCTCTGGCTCCGTCACTTCGATTCAGAGTCCGTCCTCCGTTTCTACCATGTCAGAGGTAGATATGGTTCTTCTTTCTACACAGTGTAAACAGGTGTATTTACGCCATTCGTAAAACCAGATTCGAGCAGATGCTGCGTGCTGTAGTTTTTACAAGCTTTGTCCCACTGTATTATATGTCGCATCATGTCTTCATGATTTGGTCTTTACTTCTGTGGAATTAGGATTAGGTGCAGCACGGTGGAGGTTAGCACGTCTGCCAGACAGTGAACAGACCCGAGTTCAATTTTAGCTTGTCCAGGCATCCCTGTGTGGAACTTGCATGTTCTCCCCGCGCCCGCTTAGGCTCTCCCGGGCATGGCAGGTGTTGGACACTCCAAATTGTCACATAAAGTAATTGGATGTGTGAATGGTTGTTCGTCCCCGTGTGCCCCTGCAATTGACTGGCAACCGGTTCAGGGTGGCCCCTGCCTACTGCCCGTAGACAGCTGAGATAGGCGCCAGCAAGCCTGTGACCCTAGTGAGGATAAGTGGCTATGGATGGATGGAATTAAAGTTGAATAAAAGAACTGTTGAGGTGAGATTGGATGGACAAGATGAACATTTTGCACATTTCATTATTCATATATATTTTAAAACGGTGTTCATAATACCAATACAAATAATGCACGAGAGCTGCAGGTAGGGCGACTACGACAACTTGGGAGGACAATACTGATCAGATGAGGAATAAGTGTGCAGAGTTGACTCGTTTGTTCAGGTTAACTGTTTGTTGAACCTCTTGACGTCTGTTGTGGCTTTTGCAGCCATTGTATTAATTTGCGTGTGTGTTGTTATGTCTGGTGGTTATTTTAGGACAATAACGCACCTGCGGCTATGGCGGGGCAACCGCATTTGAAACTTCACTGAGAAATGGATGCTCTTCAGTCGTAGTGAGACACGGATGTGATGTTCATGGTTATGCTTTGCTCTTTTCTCATCAGTTCTCCATTCCTCTGGAGGTCCTCGAAGAGATCTTCTTGAATCTACCCCCTCAGCAAGTGGTCCTTATTTGCCGCTTAGTGTGTCGTCAATGGAAAGAAATTGCTGACAGCCAGTCTTTATGGAGAGACCGATGCAGGAGAGAAGGCCATCACCTCCGCAAAGATTCCAGAGTACCCCAAGACTGGCGATTATTTTACTTCCTGTGTAAGAAGAGAAGGAATCTTCTCAAGAACCCAAGGGCAGAAGGTTTGGAAAGAAGAAGCTGCTCTGCTTTGTTTAATGTTTTCATCACAATGGTAATCTTTTGTCTTTCCAGATCAAATGAGAGGATGGCAGATAATGGAGAACAGCGGTGACCACTGGAAGGTGGATCATGTACTGGTGCCACATCCAAATGAAACAATTAAGAACAACTTTGTGACTTCATATGGGTCAGTATTTCTCAAAGGAAAACAGATGGCAATGGCGTCCTCCTAAACTTAAATATTTGATTTGCTTTTCTCCAGCATGTGCAGCAAGGCCCAGCTTATTGATTTGGAGTCAGAAGGTTACAACGCATCTTTTATGGATCACTTACAGCCGGACATCAAAATATCGGACTGGTGAGGAAAACTGCACAAAAGCATTCACTAGTTTTATTATATTATTATATATATTTTATTATAGTATTATATCGGCCGTATTCTTACTTAAAACAAGCCCTTATTACCGTCACTTGGCTGTTAGCAGCGCATGCCTTTTGCAGCTAACAGGAGCTGAGGTTGTTAGGGCATTACAGGTATTTTTAATAATAGAAGCGAGCCCACTGAGCCAACATCTAAACCAACATCCAACTACAGAAAATGACATCTAGTTACTCTTGCGCGGGAGATACGAGGGCTTGCTATCGTCATCGGGCTTCTCGGAAGTCATGGAATGCGTCAGTGAAGGGAAATAACCCTTCGGATGGGTTTTCGCAGGAAAGTCAACATTGCAACATGGTTAAAATCTCCAAAACGTTTAACTCCCGTAAGGAACAGGGTCTTTTTACGATCCTCAGAAATCTGCTGTTGGCGGGTGGCTTTGTTAGGGGGGGTAAAAAAAAAAAAAACCTCTTTGAAACATACAGTGCAGGTTAATCTCAATAAATTCTAATCCATTCCAGTTTTACACACTTATTCTAGCTAGGGTCGCAGGTGATGGTAACGTCATTGTGGGCGTTTGTAACTTTAAAACTATGGCTCTCTAGCTCCAGTACTTATAGCGGTTTGCCTTATGCCCAGTTGTTAGCAAGCAGGGATGGAAGTGCTTGTCCATTTCGGTAAAGCGTCTGAGACCAACAGCTCAGCTCGAAAGTCAGGCCTTCTGCCTCTGGGTGTTCTTCCTCTGGCACGACTGTTTCTTAAAAATCGTGGTACACAATGAGGCCAGAGCGAGATTTGTCATTTTTTCCCCACAGAATTTGTCTCGAAGCAACTATTGTCAGGTTTACACAAATGATGAAGAAATGTGACTGTTTTTTATAAAGTTGCAAACTTGCTGAATATTTTGTCCAGCTACCAAAAAAAAAAAAAAATCAAATTCATATTCTCAATTGAATTACATAAGAAATAATTCACGGCGTTGAATGTAGGAATCAGCTAGCTATTGGTCATATTTCCCAAGTGTTGAATGAAACTGTATAATGCAGTTTGAGTTCACTTAACAAGTTAACTATTGAAATAAATGCACAGTGGTTGTCTCCAAATGTTTATTTCTAGTTCTAAGATTGACGATTATTAACATAAGTATTTGGACAGCCTGGAGTTTACATTCATGCTTGATGCACGACTGGTGTTATGTTATAGGTATGCCCCTCGATGGGACTGTGGCTGTCAGTACAAAATCCACGTGGAGCTGCTGAATCAAAAGAAGAAGCCGATTCAAATCTTTTCCCCCGACGTGATTTATTTTGAACAATGGAACGACGGTAAATGGAATCAGGTATGAGCACGACCTACCACACATACCTCTGATTGATGCAATGATTATTCAAGGAAAATACCGTACAGGACACAATTTTGTTTTGTTTTTTTCAGATAACACACGTGTTCCGCAACTATGGGCCAGGAGTGAGATATATTCGCTTTGTCCACGGGGGCAAGGACACACAGTTCTGGGCTGGATGGTATGGAATTCGCCTTACCGACAGCAGTGTCGAGATATGCCCTGGTATGGAAACATAGTTCTTTGGTTTTCACCTGGATGTAGATGTATTTCAAATTCAGCCGAGTAATTCCCCTGGAGGAAAACACATTTTCAGTCTACTCTGCCACGCCTTCATCAACTCCTTGAAGTTTTTCGGCAAACCGCAAAACATCAGCAAAATCAGCCATCTTGATGTCCTTCCCCTTTTCCAAACACGCTCTCTTGATCATCCCCTCGGACTTGGGGAAAGGGAAATAATCACACTGAGGACGCTTTAGCACGCCGCTAGTTTTCACGGTCAGGAACTACAGGATGCTCTTTTGCGTGCAGCAACAGTTGTTTTGCCACAGCTTCCCGTTGGATCGCTTTGTGGTCGAAGACAGGACTTGCAGTCTGCGTTTGAAATCTTAGCAGTCACCAGTCTTTGTGACGCACTTTGTGAATCCTGCCTGCCTTTCGCCCACTATTGCACTATTTTGCAAACGTAACAATGCCACTTTAGGAATTCCAGTCACCACTAGGACTTTCATCTTTTTTTTTGGTTGTGATTTAACCAACAGAAAAGAATTTCAAGCATAACGAGGAGATAAAAGAGGCACGTAGCTGGAAGCCAAAACCAGTTTGAAATTTAACAAGCAAAGCTCCCGGCCCACATCACTTGGTGTTGAAAGCAGTTGTCACCCCGCATCTACAGTAATTACCTGAATGCACAAATCGAGAACAGGTCTGAGAACGCATACGCGAAAGGCAGAGGTTCCAATTAGCCAGGTAGGCAGTGTGGAAGCCAGAGCTACTAATAGTAAGCTCACCAGTAAATATGATCGACAAAGACATAATGCACAAATTGAGGACATTTAAATGTGTCGTCGTCAGTTTATCGCTGTATCGTTTAGCTTTGACAGGTTGTCTTCTACCATTCATTTTCTTGAGCAGCCAAGGTTTTGACCCACCACTTGGGTAATTGAAAATACAGTAACAGTTTGGAATGGTGCAATACTTGTTTTAGAGAGGTTAGGTGTATAACTTTTTTTTTTTTTTTTTTAATAAAAATGCTGGCTTGATTGTATTACTGTGGCGTTTACCCACTTAAAAACCTATGGAATGTGCAATGCTTGTTTGCCATCAGCCCCTATGTCCTCTATACTTACTTAGAATAGATTGGCTCTTGTATTCCAAGCACTTAATTTTCACTGTTCCAATTTGTACATATGGCATGTCTGTGCAATAAATGCGCTTTTCTTATTTGCGGTGTGCAAATTGAACCTTTTTAAACCAGACAAATGCATTGTTTTCCATAATACTGGTTTATTGTGACATTTCATCACATGAAAAATACAGTACAGCTTGTTAAATTGAATAGAGAAAATAAAACGAAACCCAACACTTTGATTCATTTTCTTTCAGCATTACCTGAACTTTTCTTAACTTCTTATCAGTAATGCACTCTTATCAGACAATAAGTTATGAATCATTCTCGCTATATGTACAAATAAATCAAGCCCTCAAACACAATTATTTCTGGCTTTTAAAAACCACAGGATGGCAATCAAACCATGGAGTTCTGTAAGAAGTGTGTTGCACTGTCGCTATCTGATGTAATGAAGCCACGTGTAATGAAGCCTTAAAAAAAATGTACATTGGTCTTGGTCTCTGCACCAACAACGTGAATTAGCATTTGTGTTAGGAATTCAAGACCGATACATGGTTGCGTATGAAGCGCTCGCAATGCATGTATTCTGCTGTTAAATGAGCTTAAAAGCACTAGTATGCCAAATGGACTTCAGCCCAGTCCCAAGACTAATAATAATTGTGTGGTTTATGTTTCAATACAACTACTTTGTACGTCAATACTGTATGATAAAAGTAGTCATTACATGATCTGAACAGTTGTCTACAGGTCCGCTACTTCGCTACGTTTTAATAAGCCATCATTGTGTCAACGGGCCAGTTCATAAGTAAGAAGTCAGCACAATTCTTAATCATATTCAACACACTGAATATGTATTTAGGTTACGTCAGGGAAAGCAAATATTTCATCATCTTTTTCAACTCGCGGTGGTCCGTCCGTGTCCCGCTAACCTAGAAATTGGCGCGGAGATGGCTCGGACCAAGCTTAGAGCAGAACACATTTACGTCTTTTCTTAGGTTCGGGGGGCTCCAGGGCGGCCAATATTGCCTCATCAAACACATTCTTTAATCCTTTCTGTGGAAACAAAACACTTCGTTTCAAAGGAGGACGACATCTGGTAGAATCTCGGCGGCAAAAAAGAAGCGAATTGGAGCTGTAGCGAGGAAATCCAGATAATCGTTTATTCAAATAATATGATACAAGACTCCCCATGATAAGAGAAGCAGAGAAAGGGCTAAGAAGAAAAAAACTCAGTAGAAAAAGAGCATGTTGCAGAGGTAAATGCTTCTTGGGTTACAACTGACACTTGAAACAACAATCATGCTCTGCAATAGAGACATGCATGCAGGGAAGTCGAAGTGAAGTTTGGCACTCTTGTCGTATCGGGTAGCCTGCGCGAGTAGATTAGGTTGAGTTGAAGAGCAGAATGTTGCCCGACATTTCACCTCGCACGTTGCAAAGAGTACTTTATTTAGCTTGGCGTTTTCTTTACAATGACTAAGCAGCAGATGTTTGAGCGGCAAAGCAAGAGTCAGACAGACATCAGAACAAACAGCATTTTCTCTTTCTCTGAGTTTCGGGGGGCTCTAAAGCGGCTAGGATAGCCTCATCAAATACGTTCTTCAGTCCCCGCTAAGGAAGGAGGAGGGGAAAAAAAGGAGGAAAGACAGGCACAAGGACACTGTTAGACTGAGTCAGAAAGGCAGCTGCGATTTAAGGAAACGTTGGCCGAGCGTGCTGCGAGAAGAGGGCCGTTACCTGCGTGAGGGCGGAGCATTCAACGTACTTGACCGCCTTGAGGTCACGGGCCAACTTCTCGGCCGTCTCCGGGTTGATGGGCTTCTGTTTGTTCTTGGCTAATTTCTCCACGGTGGAAGGGTCATCGCGCAGGTCGATCTGGGTGCCTACCAACAGGAACGGGGTCTTGGGGCAGTGGTGGGTGATTTCCGGAACCCACTACAGGAGGGGAAAAACTACGTGAAGCTTTTGCGTCGGACCGGAGAGTTCAACCTGAACTGTGAGGCATACGCGCTCGCGGACGCACCGCTGCGACGAAGAGACCGTGCCAGTGAATTTAATTGGATGGTCTTCTTCGTCAATCTTGAAACGTAACATTCAACATAACCTTCTTGTAAATTACGGATCAAATGCAAAATTGACATTGCAGTGTGTGTATCATGCAATTTTCTAAAGTAAAAAAAAGAATCTATTTCAAACAGTAGCTTTTTGAGATTTGAATTTTATTCATGAATGAATGTAATGAAACGCAAGAGATTGTCATGAATCATAAAAAGTTGAAGTGATAAGCCACAGATTCATTTGCAAAACTGTGGTTATTTGATTTATGATTTCTTGACTTGTAAAGTCCACAATTCTCAGGTAGATTTTGAGTAGTGGTGAACGCTGGAAAAGCCGCAAGTTAGAGTTTATTAAGTTAACAACTAACTGAAGTGCATCAACTCGATCCATTTTCTAAAGCCACTTATCCTCACTAGGGTCATCGGCTTGCCGGTGCCTATCCCAGTCGTCTTTGCAGTAGGTGGGGAACACACTAGATTGGTTGCCAGCCAATCGCAGGGCAAACAGTGACAACCAACCATTCACATTCTCAATCACACCTAAAGGTGATTAGGAGTGTGTCCAATAGACAGTGCATGTTTTTGGAATATGGGAGGAGACCGGACTGCGCGGCGAAGACTCACGCGAGCAGGGGGAAAACATGCAAACTTCACACAGAAGGGCCGGGGTGAGCTGGAATTTCGCTTACAGACGTGCTAACCAGCGGACCACCGTGCCACCCTACTGTACATAAACTCTTTCCTATTCATTCAGTTTGTTGGTCTTTATTTTAGCATTAGCCTAATCTACATGACCAAAACGCGTATGCATAATAAGCCTTATTCTGGTTCTGTTGGGGTGGGTGGACGGACGGACGGACGGACGGACGGTGAGGACCTCGCCGCCTCTGTGCTAAACCCATTGTTCCTACTATCATCCACCTCAATGGTAAATTTGGTTTGCAAATGAGAATGAGGTATGAAAGGGGGTGCTGGCCAGTTGAAACCCACTCACCTTTTCTTTAACATTTTCAAAGGAGGATGGCGAAACTACTGAGAAGCAGACTAAGAAGACGTCCGTCTGTGGATAGCTTAGTGGTCGTAACCTGTCATAATCTTCCTGACCTGTGGGAAGATGTACCAGTAAGTAGAGCAGCCACTTGGTGCAGACAGCTGGATCCAATCCGTGAACTGATTTTTACCTGCTGTATCAAATAGGCCAAGGGTGTACGGTTCGCCACCGATCATAACAGTTACTGCATAGTTGTCAAACACCTGGTAGGAAGAAAAAAATGCATCTTGGTTTTTCAGACTTAAGGTTACACCCCCCCCCACCTTTTTTTTCCAACAAGTTGCGTCCAGTACCACTAGTAGAGCAATCAAGTTGGCCATATAGGCCCCTGCCAGCTATCAAAACAATTCTAACATATGTTCTCATGTTAGTGTTTTGAAAGTCACATGACCACTCAAAACTGAGGTTAAAAGACTTTCTGTGTGCTGTGATAAACCATAACTACAGTTTGATAACATTGTGTGAACTCCACTTTTGTTCAAATTGTTTTGTTATCAAATGAGTTATGCCCTGTAAGATTGATGAAAATTAATCATTTTAACTCTTTTCCACAACTGCAATATTAATCAATTGATTAAAATAACAAAAATATGGTTTATATATGTTTAGTACCTATATTACTTAACCTTTTATGCACACTTGCACATTATTGTGGATATGTCCCACATTGTAAGCATCTGTTCATTACCTACCTTAACGGTTCATGTGTTACTTGTGTGTTGTTTTGACCTTGTTTTTTTATACTTATTTTTATGACATTTGTGAGGACGGCAAAATAAGAATTTCATCATACAAAGACACTTGCTTCTACACTGTGCACGTGACACTTAGGCTTGCCATTACTAGTTCCCCTTTAATCTTACGCCAGGTGCACACCGAGTGACACCAATGGTTGGTGATCATCCTGGACAACAGATGCACCCTAACATGTATAAATGTATGTATGCATAAATTCAACATGTTTCCTCATCCCAACTATTGTACATATTACTTTCTAATTTATTCAAGGATCTAGGAACATATCGTGGCACGAGAGAAAAAAAAAAAACACACCATAGAATTGACCGGGTGAGGTTTTCATAACTATCAGGAGAAGGTCCCACAGGATTTTTCCTTTTGTGTGTGTGTGTGAACTAGAAGAATTTGAAAATAGCAACGTGGCCAATGCAATTCCATAGCTGTTGGTTTCATGTGGTTACTGGCTGCAGATCTAACTCGCAAGGCGATAAACATGGTTTTAGAACGTTGTCATTTGATGTAATCTGACATTCTGAATAGTGTTGAACATCTGCAGTTGGCGTTAGTTGTCGATCATCAAGCATACTCACAGTTGGTACATATTCTGAAGGGAACTTGTTGGTGGTGTATGAGATCAGTAGACAGGTTTTCCCCACTGCTCCATCGCCCACTACCACACATTTGATGGTCTGCATCACGCTTCCTTTGTGTTAGAGCGGTCTACAATCCCACCAAGTCAGATATTCCGTTTTAGTATAAAACCAACGTGCTAAACAAAGCACATTCAATTAAAGCCAAAAAGTGTGAGCCGACATTCGCCGAGTTAGTGCTTAACTTAGTGGTACACATCCTCTACAAAATCTAACATTGGACAGATGTTAACGTTTGCTAATCAGAACGAGCTATTAAGAACGTTTCAAGCTGTGTAGCTGAAGTATACGCTCTGAAATTTAACTACGGGGGGAAAAAAGTCTCTTGCCGAAACGTTAGCTGTTTGGTTTGATAGCTTAGCAAAGGGCCCAGCAGCCGCAACTGAGTTGCTGTGAAAGGCAAACAACATAAATACTTGAGGCAGAAGGAAGAGCGTTTTCTTTAACGAGCATCTTAACCATACTCTATGAAACGTAAGCACAACTTACCTGTGGCCCTCGGAATGCCCAATGGATAGCTTTAGCTTAGCTATTCAGAGACCGGGCGTTGGCAAAGAGCGTAACTTGGCTCACTCTTAGCGCTTTCTGTTCATCCGTTTAACGCGAAATAATACAGGCGATTATGAAAACGCTACGGGAAAATTCAGGTGGTGATCGTTCAGAACGAACGTTTACATTTTGTCTTTTTAAGGGCTATATATCGCTCTATAACTGTGCTTGACATTTACTTAAAGTTGTTGAAGGAGTTCTCGTTACTGCAGAGCTTTTACTTTGAAAGTGCATCTTCATGACTTGATGTGCTCCACTTTAGCCTTGACCAGGCAGACAGTTCGGATGACGTCACCTTCCAAACTGACATTCCTTGGACTCTCAGCTGGATATGGCAACTTCCTCGCAGCTTTCCTGAACCTAAATAGAAAATTACTACTTAAAAAAAGAAGAGATTTTTTTTTTCAAATGCTCGTTCTCTTAATATTTGAAACACCGTATTCTTCAATGTCACTATTGTCGACGCACTTATGATTTTTTTCAAACTGTTATTCATTATTTAATTTATTACTAGTGTTCTGGAATCTTCCAACTCTAAAGAATTATACAGTCGATCAGTATACTTTATAAAAAATAGTTTTCAAATTACTGTCCCGTGGTGCTTGCATTTATGTACATTCCATCGGGAAAGTTCACAGTGCTTCCCTTTTCCACATGTTGTCATTTTACATTTTACATTTGTCTCGTACCTCAAAATTCCAAACGCACAATACCTCACAATGACAAGTTAAATATATACTTTTAAAACATGTAAAAAGTATGTCTTGATATTTTGGGAATTTATTAAAACTAGAAAAAACAGAAATCATATTTACATAATTCATCACGGAATTTCCCATGAAGTTCAATATTGAGCTCGTGTGCATCCTTTTTTCCACTAATTAACCTTGAGATGTTCCTACAGCTTGATTGGTGTGCACTTTCAGTAAATTCAGTCGATTGGAGATGATTTGGAAAGGTACACTCCTGATACCAGAGCACAAACACCAAGCAAGAAGTCAAAGCAAAGGAATTGTCTGTAGACCTGTGAGACAGGATTGTCTTGAGGCACAAATGTGGGGAAGGTTACAGAAAAGTTTCTACTGTGTCTTTTATGAAGTTTAGTTGTGAACACTGACCTTTACTGAGGTCCGGTGAGGCCTGCAGTTCTTTGGAAGTGTTTCTAGGTTTTTTAGTGACCTCCTAGATGAGTTGTTACTTCTGGAAAGGTTTTTCACCATTTCCAATTTTCTCCCTTTATGGATAATGTCTGTTACATTGGTTTGCTGGAGCCCCACGGCCTAAATGGCTTTGCGCCCTTTCCCAAACTGATAGATTTCTTTTTTCTTTTTTCATTTCTTCTGGAATTTCTTTGGATCATGGTACATTTGTTTTGGGGATTTTGTAGCATATTTCACTGTCAGATTCAACAGATTCTATTTGATTGATTTCTTGATTAAATAAAGGTGGTTGCAATCAGATTTGGGAGTGGCCTGTGAAACTCACCTGAGCTTTCTCAAAACCACGGTTAGTCACAGTTACTTTAATATTTAACGGGGCAATTACTGTTTCACATAGGATCAGATCAGCAAGTGTCAAATTTTACACATCATTGGATTGCCTCATGTGATGTTATAATTGGTTTGATGAAATGAAACCTTTGTGAGTGATAAATAGGCAAAAACAAAAAACAAAAAGGAAGGTGTTTAATACATTTTCACAGCACTTTAAGTATGTATGTGCATGTATGTATGATGTATGTATGCATGCATGTATGATTCTATGCATGGGTTCATGTGTGTAAGTAGGTACGTGGGTAGGTAGGTGGGTAGGTACGTAGCTTGGTGGGACTGTAGCTAGATAGCTAAATACTGTAGCTAGGCACTGTACATCAGTGTATATACAATAGTGTGTGAGTTTAATTTCCTTGATGAATAAAGAAAACGTTTCAACACTAGATGACTAATGTACAGTACACAATCATAAATACATAAAATCAGCATTCAAGTACCTACTGTACATGCATTTAGCGTCAACATATTTTGACTGCATGGCTTTTATTCCCTCATCACTAAAAAGTACACTGAAGGATTTCTAGACCACTATATATGTGATAATATTTCACACATTCTTTTGTTTTCACCCATAAATATTAGTATTGTGTCGAGGAACTTGTCTGTGCCATGGTTTGCGTGCAGCCTTCAACTTCCATGCAGCGAGATGGGCCAATACCAAACTCAACACCATTGACAAAAATATGATCCATCGGAGAGGTGCCCACCACCTACACGAGGAATAAAGCAAATAACACAATATGCATTTAAACTCATTGATCCCAAGGTTATGTACATGTACAAAGAAATCAGCATTAGTTTTGGGCAATATTTTTTCTTTTTGTAGCTTTCTATAACTGTTTTGAATGCGCTCACCACGTTTAGCAGCATGAGGCAAAATACTAGAAGAAACCATCTAGTTCTGATTAATGCATTTCACTTGTAAACAACAGAGCAAATCCAAAACAAAACAAAAATAAACAGACTACTTGAGTTGGTTAACGCTGCAAATCTTACTGTACAATCATACTATTATTGTCCTGGCCGATTAGTGAAAACTTTAATTTCAGTGCTCAAGAATGTCTAGTCCAGTAGGGTGACATTTCAATTATTGTATGATTCCATTATTTTGCCATATTTAAACATACTGGAAATACTTTATTCCTCACCTTATTTTGTCTTTACTTATCTCCGATGAATTCTGTGGTACTGTGCTGGTCGGTGCCATTGCTGTGCTGAAGGGAGAACATTTGTTTTGTTATATTCAGGAGCATACGTTGACTTACTATGATGTATTGTAAAGGTATATCGGGGGGGGGGGGGGGGGGGGGGCAGTAAAATTATTAGCACTGTATCAAATGCTTTTTGGCATCATCGCTCTTAACTAGTAAGTGTACCTTTGCTGGAATAGGATGAGCTTGACACGAGAAAAAATATTCCGTCCAGGCTTGGCAACAACACACCAGTACACATCTCCATCACTTCGTCTGAGATCTGTCATAGTAACAGTAAAGGCTCCTGCCTCCTCGTCATCAACAATGGAGCATCTGTCATTATTGCGCCGCTTTGGCGTTTTGGCCAAGATTGTGCACAGCTCGTATATCGGCCCCCTGCACCAGTACTTTGTGTTTTTTTTAAATTGCGCCTCGTATCGACAAGGCACAGTCAACGATTCTCCGTACGCTGCTCTTACTACCTTCGGCGCCTTCAGCAGAACAGGGTCTGCCGAGTGCTTTGGAAGCCAGAGAAGGAGGAGTAGTGGAGCTGCAAAAGATCAAACATGAAAATTAGGCATCACATGTGTAAGCATGCAAAGATGCAAAAAATAAAAACATTTTTACCACTGAAGAAGGCAAACAGTGATTGTGAGGTTCTCATGATTAAAGGGGAAATAACAATGTGGCGTGGAAGCAAATGGGTCAATATCGAGGTCTTCCTCTTATTTCGCCTTTGCGGTCAGTTTGTGCAATCAGGCTCGTTCTTCCTCCGAAGAGAACTGTTCAGTGGGAGTCGTGACATCATTTAAGACAAAATAAGTCAAATTAAATGCGGTATGAGCAGTCTGCATGAGGTTAAAAAAGCGTTGATGTTGTCAAATCCATCACATTTCCTTTGTTTAGGGTTGGTTAAAAAACAACCATGCAGCTGAAATCTGTAGTGGTGAGCAAATGGAAACATTGACACAAAATCTCAGACATTCTCCCAGTAACGCCCATGAAAATACTTCATCTGGCCTGATGACATCAGCTGTTGATTACTGTAGTTGCATATTGTGAAGTATATTTCACAGTTAAAGGACTCAAATATGCAGGAATCGTCTTGCCTCTTTTACGAATTTTCAACTGAGATAGGCAATAAAGATCCAGCTGCTCCGGAGATTTTTCATATACAACCTGACGGCATGGCTGCTTTCTAAACAAAAGCCTAGATCTCCCTCGGTGAGGTCATTTACATACTGTATATGAACAGGCGGTTATCATCTGCCTCACGTAACTGACGCAACCCCAACCAAAGACAACTCGCATTGTCTCACGATAAGAAGATAATACAATTTCAGAAAGAGGGAAACTTTGTCTGCTTTGTTATCCTTCCACAAAAAACAAGAATATCTATTATTTAGAGTTGGGACAAGATCTTGTATGACAGGATCTCTTGATATTCGAACGCCACATGATTTCTTGTCCCTACACAGCATGGCATCTAAATCATTTTAGCTGTTTTGTTTGTTTGTTTTGTTTTGTTGTTTGTTTTTGCAGTGGATTGCACAAAAGAATGTGCTGGTTGTTAATGCTTTGCATGACAATAAAACATGCTGGCGATTGTAGTGATAAGCCCAACCAACTTCAAAATAAAGAGGGGCTCCGTAGACATACATGCCTTGGGATGATTTTATTTTGAACTCGTTACTGGCAGTGTGGCGCAAAAACGTCTGACTTTACTCGTTATATGGCCTGCACAAACCGTTGCTCCCACAATGAGTTGCAAGTCGCGATTCTCTTGATAAACAACACAACCTTGTTTTGAAATTACGTTTAATCGCCATTTCGTTGCGCTAAAAAATGACTTTCTATGCTTACATATTTAACCTGTGTTTAGCAGTGTATAGCTCATACAGTAGGTCTCACACTCCAGTCCTCGAGGGCCGCAAACCGGCAAGTTTTCAATGCTGCTCTGTTAAACACACCTGATTCAAATGCATTCCTGTAGGATCATTTTCAAGCTCCCGCAGAGCTTGCTGATGAGCTAAGCATTTGAATCAGGTATGTTTAACAGAGCAGCATCGAAAACATGCGGGTTTGTGGCCCTCGAGGCCTGGAGTTTTAGGCCATAAATGATTGCATATTTTGATACCGACCGCTTGACCCGATTGCTGTTTCTTCTGGTTCCATTTTAACAAACAAGGTGTCATGTGTGTTTGGGGTTTGTTGTTTTCTTTGGGTTTTGTTCATGTTCCTAAGTTCTAGTTTCAAGTTTTGTTTCCCCCTGCATCTCCTTTTGCTGTCGGTGTCTCATTAGTTCGATCTTGTCCACCTGCCTGTTCACCTGCCCTCCTTCTCATCCAATCAGCTTCCCCTGCCTTTCGTCTCTCCCCCAGCTGTGTCGTGTCTTCTCGTTAAGTGTGTAGTCTATTTAAGTTCCCAGTTTGCATTCGCTTCTTGTCGGGTCGTTGTTTATTTTCCGCACCGCCTGGTCCTTGTCCTGCGTCTTCCCCCCGCTGTCTTGCCTCGCGATCCCTTGTATCCATCCTTCCCGCGCTGCCTCCCGTTCCTTGTTGCCCCAGGAAGTTGAGTTTAGCGTATTTTGGTTGTACTTTGTATTTTTTGGTCCTTTGCAACCCTGCTTTCGTTTGTTATTAAATATCCTCTTTTGAGCCTCATCCCAGTCTGGTTCCACCTTTCCCACATCCCACACTGCCTCAAGCCGCCATGCCCGAACGTGACACAAGGCTGACTCAAATGTGTGTCTGTGGTTCTGATGTCACTCTCATATATATGAAAAAGACATGGTTATTATGAAAAACTCATAAAAATGTGTCATTTGTATTATTTGGCCTTCCCGTGTTTGTTTGTTTTTTACCAATAATTTTTTTTTTCCTTCAAATACCAGAATACTCAACAGCTGCAGCCCTACAGGAGAAGTACATGATGCTCTGATTACTTTCAAATCACCTGTGTGGTGAAATTTTGGTTCTCCAGTTGAAGAAAAGGATGATAAAATATCAGCAGATAAATATTAAGCATAAAGCGTCCTCTTTTGGTGTTATGATAGATATTTGTTCACAAAAATAAATCATTAGTCACATTAATAATAAATATCTCTCCACAAAAGATAGTTAACATAAAGTGTCAGACCTGTTCTCAAAATAAATAATTCTAAATAAATATTTGTCCACGGAAAAATATCAAGCATAAAGTATCCTTTTTTGGGATTACATTAGATATTTGTTCTGAAAAGTAAATTATTAACTTGATAGGTAGCGAGAGGTGGTATGTGACAAACCATGTGGTCAAACCATTCTAGTAGGAATCTTGGTCTTTAAAATAATGAAACTGAAAACTGACGTAAAAATTGTTTTATGAACCTGTATTTTCTTGAAACATATAGGTTAATTCAATAATGAGTTTTCAAATAAAAAAGGATTTTTGCATCATGTTTGTTTGTTTTATTCAAAATCTTGAGTACTCCCTGGAGTTCCTTCAAGTACCCCCAAGAGTACCCATAACCCCGTTTGAGAACCACTACCATAGGATACATAGCGATAATATAAATGCAAAGGCATTTTCTAACATTATTTTATCGTATAATTCTTACAGTATACATTAAGTGTGAATGGTTGATTTTTTTTAGACAATTTTAGTGGAGCTCCAGACTATCCCCCTTTTTTTTTTAAGACGTTCGACTGAAGAGGTTACACTGTCACGGACATGAATTGTTTCAATATTGTGTAAAACACGTCAACGATCCATTTTAGTATCACTAGCATTTGGTTGACTTCTCTTTTTGAGTTTTTATCCACGCAGTCTGCTGATTCTATTACGGCAACAGGATTTGTTGTTACTTCTGCTTCCAGGCCTCGGAGGCGGTAGTTTCTGCTGACAGCTGTAATATAACTTAAACCCTTTAAAGATAACATCGGTGCTACTTTATAATGGGAGCCGCGCAATTAGATAAGTAGTTTTCTATTTACCTTTTAAAATGTGTTTCAGGGAAATGGAAGTGTATCTTTGTGACATATTGTAAAACTCTCGCATGATTAGTGTTGTCAACCATATTTATCGTCACATATCACCAGTCTAATTAGTTTCTCCAAAGCTGTTTTTCTTCGCGTTATGTGATCTGGCTGCTAATGCTTTATGTCCTCTCACAATAGAAATAGTAAATGTATTAGCTGGGAAACATGAGCAGCATATTTGATGAAGACACAAACACTATTGCTGTAAATGTCCTATCCCAAAGTTCTGACTTCGAAAAGTCACAAGCAAACGTTATGACCGGTCGAATGTGTAATAAAAATCAACACTTTTGCATTTGTTTATTGTTTATGGAGTAAGGGTGGTGGCATCATTGTGGTGTGAGGTGATACATTTTTGGCAAAAATGTTCGGGTGAAGTTCTCAGGTCTGCAGGACAAGAACGGGAGATAAGTGCAATTATAACAACTAGTCTGTTTGGATAAATCTTCTCAAGCTCATCTTGACGATAAAAGCAAAACAGCTCAAATCGATCAAATTACAAATCATGGATAATGGCTTCTGCAACGAATGCTAAATATTTGATGACATTAAACAGGATATAAGTGCTTCCTTGGAGAATATCGGCTCTTCTTGTTTGCGTTTGCTGTTGTCTTGCTTGAGAAAGGAGAACATTAATTGTTTATCACAAAACCGACGGCAGTATTTGTGACTGTTAAAGTGATGTTATCTTACCTCAATGCCTGCTTGCACAAGTTACTTTGGCACTCTGCATATATGACTCTTGGGAGTGTCATGCCCTTCAGAATATCCCCTTGCTTTCCACTTTTAATAAAAATAGTTGCGAGGATGAATGGTTTTTCATTGTGTAATGTTAGCCATTGGCATTATGATAAGAGCATGAGTGCAGCATTGTAGAGTCACTCCCTGCAGAAGTGATGCAGAATGACTAACTGTACCTCAGTAGATAAATGTGAAACAGGTTGCAATTGGACTACAGGGCTGGATCGCATATTAAATGACACACTGAGTAAACTGATGACTGAATCTTTTGAACAAACAGAGTGTTGTGATGCATTTGGCATAATTGCCGCACTAACACAACAAACAAGATGTTCCCAAAACAGAATACTAACCTCACTCGCTATACAAACAAATTAACAAGAAACATACCGACCGCTGACAAACACTTTGCAAGGCCAACTACTGTTGGAATGGAGACCCAAGCAGCATAAATATTTTGTCTGATCTTTTCCCCTTTATTTTAGAGGGAAGAAAAATCAGGAGAGGGTAGGGTTGGAATTGGATCCCATGTGTTTATGTCAATTTAAATTTAATAGTAAGGTTTTAAAATTTGCAGAAATTCAACCTTGAAACCTATTGACATAGGGTTTTTGGATCCAAATGAACTATCATCTCTGTTGCCCCCTTCTGTATGTCTTTCGATGAAGTGGCTGGTAAACAACAGTTGTAACAAACGCAAGTCATCAGATCTTTTTTTGGAAGGGGTTACTCATTCTTACCTAAAATTAGGCCAACAAACAACGGATATTCCGCAGCAAAAAAACAACAACATCTGAATTGTATTTATATTCACTAATATAGCAGCTGTTTGAGAATATTTATTCGGCATAAAAACGACATCAAAAGGTTTCATTACACTTCTCAAATCTAAACTCTTTCTCTTTTGCAAATTAGGGATGGACATTTGATGACATTTCCTTGACAGGCTGGACAGAAAATAATAAAGTGACTACATGCACTGAGCTGGATCATAAACTTTATAAACCGATAACACCTTTAAAAAAAAAAAATGGCACGATATGTTGTAGGTAGCATAATTGCCATTCCCATCATTAACACAACAAACGAGGTGTTCTCAAAACAGAACACCCTCCTCTCTCACTGTACAAACAAAATAATGGAATGCATAACGAGACACTGCCTGGCCAATAGTTGAAGGAACATTGAACCCCCCCTTTCATTCTATAACAAGCAATATAAATCAGGAATTGGGCACTAATGGAATGTATTCCCACATGGTCAAGGCCCTTTAAATGAACAATAACAGAAAATGAATCAACTCATTAGCTGGTCTTGGATTGGATCACTATTTTATATTTCTTTTATGCGGGATTGAAAAGTCTACTCTCTAAATGTTCTGAACTCCTGGCTCAATACCAGAGTGGTACTGGGTAGTGAAATGTTGCCATTGAACACCATGTTGCCTTTCTTCATGCGGCCATCTAGTTGGGATTTGAATCGCAGTACCAGTAACAACCCAGCCCTAATTTCCTCATTTGCTTCAAGATGTGATTAATAAATAATCAAATCCACAGAATGAAAACTCGATCATTTTGCCCATCACTATTGCAACCCCCCCTCAAATAAAAACAAAACAAAAAAAACAACAACTAAAAAACAGGCGCACCCAGCACACAAAAAGTAACAAGAGTCTTTGTAGTAAATGCATCCATTTGATAGAAGGTGGGCAATAGATCGCCCCCCACTCTCAGCTCGTCTGTTCTGCCGCTGTTGGCTCAGCTTTGGGCAATCCATTTGCTCCCGGCGTTTCTTCCTCCACCATGGCAGACTTTTTTGTCGTTCCTAGCGGGGTGCAAGTGGAGGACGGCGAGTGAATAATGACAAGAGTGAAATGAATGCAAATTAACGCAGCAGCAGGCCTACAGTATCTGAATAGGAGATGCCGTTGTACCTGTGAGGTAGTTTCGGTGCATCCGATGGAAGAACAGGAGACCCATGAAAAGGATGAAACCAATGCTGGCAATAATCACTCCACAGAGAAGGAAGCTATAGCTGCCTTCGGTCTGAATAATCTGGGGATATAATGGCATCACTGAGTTTCTACTATAGTTGTTTTTGAAAGAAATATGATTCATTTTGTACAGGCGTAAGACTTACTGAGCCAACCAGAACCTGCATTACCATCTCTCCCATGCCTGCACTTGTCACCAGAACTGAGGTGGCACAACCTAGAAACATTACATGGCTTGTATATCATGGTTTATTATTAGTTCATATGAATTCCCTACCTTGATAATCAAGGATATCTTCTGTGTAGGCAAGCATGCAAGGGAAGATGCTGCTGAGAAAAAGCCCGCACAGACAGGTCCCAACATATAAAAATGTGCTGCTGGTGTAGAAGATCAACAGCAGCAACACAGTGACAATAGCACCAGCCTGTAAAATGCAATGCGGACTGAGTTTGAGCTTTACTTCTGTGTACCTCACATCCGTGTTTTCAGTGTTTCATTACCAGGTTGAACATGAGCAGTTTCATAACTTGGAAACGGTACGAGAGAGGGATGGACAGCAGTCGACCTGCGGTGATGGCTGCCCAGAAAATACTGGCTAAGTAACCTGCTGCCTTATGGGGAAGAGACATAGGTGGTGCAACAGCGTATGTGTACACAAAACCGGCATATGCCCCCTGAAAAACAAAGTTGGCCTTTAGTTGAAGAATCACTTATGGAATACAGTTGTACAATTTTACTTTAAAAAACAACAAATGCCAATAACAAGACTAAACAGAATCTAAATATTTCAAAATTTAACACTCAGACTTCTTTTTGTGTGTCCAACTCAGCCACTGGGCAGCAGTACAACACAAATATGCAACAAAGTTTCATTCAACGACTGCAACTCAGAATTCCATAATGATATTAGTCCATTTTTTTTCCAGAGGACAAAGGATATATACCGGTGTAAATATTTTTGGATTATCTGTTTGCTGAACCAATTGTCTACAAATATCAGTCCTTTAAAGTGGAGGTCAAGATTTTTTTTTGTTTGTTTGCAATAACATGGCCTGTACTCTGCATCTCCATGTTATTCTGATTAATAATGAAGTGGTAGAGCTGTAAAGCAGAATATAACCAGGGATGCACATAACTGGTACGCAGGTACGCATGCGCAGCAGAAATCACTGATGTGTAATGTCGCATGTTTCACTGGCCGCATTTGCGTACCCTACCTAGCTTTCACCCATGACAACAAGCGAGCCTGAGCTCAACATTTTTCTTTCCTGAAAAGTGGCCCCAAGATGTGCCATGACTTTAAGAACACTTAAATGTGGTGCATGATTTACCACTCATGTCCTCAGCTAGCAGACAAAACTGGTGCGTTTGATACAGGGTTTTCAGTCCTCCTTGATTTGACAAGTATGAAAAGAGCATGTGACTGTATTGCCATTTATGGCTAACAAACAAGCTAATCAAGAAGCAATAATGTAGCTAATCACGCTTTTGCTAGGTGACAAGACAAACTGCAGGAACAACGCAAGCGCTACGTAATGGTTTTCCCCTCGCCTTTCATAAAGTTAAGAACACGCGTCCCATGTTTTCCCATTCTGAGATTGTTTATTTTACTGAAGTAGCTCGTATTGGATGCCAGGGCTGCATGTCATTCTTGTGAGGGTGCGAATGAGATACATTTACATTTTCACTCTACATTGACGGAGAATTTACCTCTGAATTCCCTAGACGAATTAAAGTAGGTCCTGAAAGAAACGCGCGAACCTCAAGTGATGGACTTAGGAAACTTTTTAAGGGCGCAGGCTTGAATATCGGGACACAGACAGTGTGTTTAATATGGGAGCGACACTGAGGATGACATTGAGGCACCAATTGACCATTGAGGAGAGCAACCTTTTTTAGCCATCCAAGGAGGCTGACGTTTTATTCCTTTTATCGCCTCCTGCTTTTAACTGAACACCAAGTGGCCGTAGCCGCTTTGGTCACCTGTCAGTCTCAATGCCATAAAATAGGGGAGCCTAGTTACTTAATCCGTGTATTTCTTAACCGATAAATGCAATATTAATCAGAATACTCTTTTTACATGAGTAGGGGGAGGAGTCACTGAACATATAAATGCAAAGAAATATATGTTAATATTTTCACTTCAGTGTTAACACACCAGCAAGAGATACCATTCATTAGCCTGTCTTCCATGTTTCCCATCATGCGTTAGCTTCCTCGTGAAAATTTGCTGAATGTCCATCAAACTGCTGTTAGTTGTCAAATAAGTGGAGTTCACTGCCATAGTCCCACCATGCAGCTTGTATCTTGATTTTTTTATTTTTTTTCTCTCAGAAAATCAAAGCAAAAATGTCATCGGAACCATGCCTGAAAACCCTGGGTTATCTCTGTTAACAATGCCTGAATGGGTTCCTCTGTGTGTGTGTGTGTGTGTGTGTGCGTGTGTGTGTAGCTCACTCACCACAATACCATCAGTCATGAAGAGCACCATCCCACCGAGGATGTGAATCATGAAGAAGGATACTGGCAGGCCGCGCAGGTTATCATTCTGACAGCAGCTAAAGATATCCCCGTGACCTGTGCGCACAATTGACACATTGCCGCACACAAAATGGCATTTATTGTTTTTTTTTTTTTTTTTCTCCCCGGACATGGCAAGAAAGAAAAGCATGCAATATTCATGGGTTACTATACCTCCAGCTTCATGCGCCGCCTGCTCCACTTCTGCGCCCTCGGCTCCCTGCTGGCTCTCCATGGCCAGTTCATCTTTGTCCAGCAGGTGAGGTGTGCCGCTGGGGCAGCATGGGATCAGATGCTCGCGATACATCAAGAAGAGGACAGCCAGGGGCACGGGCAGCTAAGGGTTGAAAATAAAAATAATATTCATTTTCTGCTACAGAGCTGAAATATCACATCAAGTTAGTGTTTTCCCTTGGAGGGTTTTACATTGATAAGAGCCATGATCCAGAAGGCATAGTGCACACTGGACTCCTCCTCTCCTCCCCCGTGGGGCAAGTGGCTCTGAGTGATGTTGTGCTCCGCAATAGGACTGTTTCTCAGCATGTTTCGGAAGTGATGCATGATCTCTGTCCCATTCCCAGTGTGATTCCCACAGCCGTGCTCTGAGAGGAAAGGATCTGCAATCAGAGGGCTCACCAGGGCGCCAAAGCCGATAAAGAAATGAAGAGCCTGCCAAAAAGCAAAGATGTGAGTTATACTTTTAATTACTCCCGCCACTGGACACTACTCGAGCCGGTCGTTTGTTTTGCACTTGGAGTACGTCGAGCGACGCTGGCCTTTCACCTGCAAGAAAACGGCAGAGTCCTTCTGATAGATGGTGACCAGTTGAATATTTGCGATGGTGTCGATGATTCCCATTGCCAGACCCGAAACGGCCATGGCAACGGCCAACACCAGGACATTGTTGCACAGAGGGATGATGGCAAATATCACAGAGATGATGAGCGCCGAGACAAATAAAGCAGACAGAGCGGTGAACAACCTAGAACGGAGAAAAGACATGACGGCATGACGACGTCCGGAAAAGTTCCACCAAGCCCTACTTCCTCGGGCTACTTACGTCCTTTTGAAAACGCCTCCGACCGAGCTGCCAATCAACAAGCAGAATTGCTGGGAAAAGAAAACCCACGTAATCTGGCTCAGCGTGGACTTGGTTTGGCACTGCAAGTCTAGAATTGTAGGGCCGAGAAAGGCGATGCACAGTCCAAAGCTGAAGAAAACACTCCAGTAAGTCAACGTGTGGTGGGCATTCCGTTTGAACAGCGTTATTATCCGATCGTCCACAAACATCTTGGCTGCTCAAAAGACAACAAGATGCTGTCTGGCCTGTCAGGAGTTCCCTTGCTTTCTTTTAAAGAACTCCACTCCCTTCTCTGTTTTATTGCTTAACTAACAAGGATGTCCTTTTGAGTTAATGTGTGAAGTCAAGATACTTCTAACAATAACAGGAGCATTCAAATGGGGTCAATGATTATCGGCAAACAATAAATCTCTGTGGAAATGCTAACAGAAAATGTTCATTTATGTATCACGGCGGGTGCAAATCCAGTTTGAGAGGAAATGACACACTTAGGTGATCCTGTTCTTTTATATCAGCTTTCACTTACATCTCGTCATGTACAGTGCTAGAAAACTGTGACAGATTATTCTGTGTCATCCTGGGGAGGGGCTCTCACAAAGGAGAGTTATGCAGGGCTGATATCAAGAGAAGTTATCATAGTTGAAGAAAATTACTGAAATAACTTAAATCCATCCATCCATTTTCTAAGACGCTTATCCTCACCGGTCGCGGCTGTGCAGGGAGGTAGGCGGGGTAAAGTCCTAGCTGTTCTCCAGCAAGCTGCGGGGCACACAAAGACAAACAACCGCTCACGTTCACAAACACACCTAAGGACAATTTAGAGTGTCCAATATAGTGTACCAACCAAGCATGTTTTTTGGAATGTGGGAGGTAAGCAGAGCACCTGGAAAAAACCCACGCAGGTACAAGGAGAGCATGCAAACTCCACACTGGAGGGCCGGAACCGGAAGCGAACCCACATCCTCTGCACTGTGAGGTCTACGTGCTAACCAGTCTGCCACAGTGCTGCCCATTGAAATCACTTAAAAACTGGATAAAATATTTTTTTCAACAAAATAAAATCGGGTTTTATAACTAACCAAATTAATATGAAATAAAATTACAATACCAGCAGAAATGTCCTGTGTTTGCATTTCTGTTCATTTCAAACATACACTTTCAGAGGTTCGTAAAATATATTAATTTCATTTCAAAAGTACTGTTTGGTCATACGGATGTTGGGTAGTCGTTGACCATGGCTATAAATTTGTTTTCAGCGATTTCCGTTACGGGTTGCATTAAGATAGTCGGGCCATATCTGAGCCAGGCTAACTCATGTGTCTGTTTCAATTGCATGCATGTTTAGTCACACGGTCATGGCATTAATTAGCATTAAGACTCTTTGAAGAATTTTTCACAAGTAGGCATCTCAAGACGCCACTGTATCATCAACTCTAAGTTACCAGCAGCTCTAATTTGGTTTCTACAATTTTTGACTGTATCAAGTCAAGACAAGTCAAGGCTTCAGTGAAATTTAGCTATCAGTGATCTCTTACGCATCTAATCGGTGAATACAAGGTGTATTCCATGGTGAATGACAGTAATGTGCAGTGTTATTTAACTTGGAGCAGCGTGAGTAAGACAGGGAATTAATACCTAATCCCGCAAATGATTACAAGGCAAAAGCAATCCTTTTCCTGAAATGTTAAATATGGGCTTCCGGCAAAGCTGAAATTTTAAAATCTCTTAAATAAAAACCAAAAACAACATTTCTTTACAGTTTTAGAAATCAGAGTAATCATGCCATTGCCAGCTAAACATACAATGTAACATTAAGATTAAAAACATTTCAGTCATAACTCAATGTGCCATTGTTTATGACTGAAAACGTTTCAAATTTTTTCAATCAATGCATTGACTGTATATTTTTTTGATGATTTTATTGCCAAGGAACTATTCACTGCACTATTCACAACAGCCTTTTTTTTTTCAGAGGATGGAAAATCAATGCCGATCAATATTACAACAGTCTGTCTACACTGATTTCTACTGTTTGTCTTAAACTAGCCATTATCCATAGGGTTCTAAAAGTGCAATGTCAATTGGTCATGAGCTCATATTACAACAACCCCCCCCCCCCCCCCCCCCCCCACACACACACACACACACACACACACACATTTTCTCTGCAGATGGCGTCCTTAACATATCTAAAGCATATTGCAGGTGGACATGATCATGAGTGAAAGCTCAAGAAACACCTGTTTACACAAAAGACATTTATTAACATTCATCACCCGTCCACACTTCCTCTTCTGGAGATATAACAACACAGGATGACTTTTTTCAGGTAATTGTCAACTTGTGAAATCTTGAGATTGCGTTAAAAATCAACAAGTACCTCAGGTTACCGAAGTAGGCCATGAACTTATTCACATGGATCGGAAAGGCAAAAGTAAAAGGCAAAAGCACGCTGCACTTTTGCCTTTAACAACCAATGTGAATATGTCTGGATTATTATTGTCGACAAGAAGAAAGTTTACCTCAGTATAATTTTATGATCGTTGTTTAAAATGCACTGGATGTTTATACTTAAATTTGTAAAACAAAACGCATTCAAATTTTGTTTTCACTAGTCGAACCCATGCGTAGTAGTTGTGCGATATTAACTGCATGGTTCATTGTCAGATTTTACTAAGTCGAAATTGCGTAAATGAATGCGATAGTTTCCTCGAAAAAGCAGATAAACTTCTTTTATATTAAGCGGGGCAATGCTTATTTTACATTTTAACACAAGGGGGCGGTAAGATCCTGCAATAATCCTCAATTCTTGGCCAAACAATCCCGGTTCGTGTTTAATAGACGTAAAGAAGTAGGTGATGGCCATTACAGTAAAACATGATTGAGAATACTTGTGAGGTTTCAGATTAGGATAAATCGGACAAATATGGAGGTCACACGGCAATAGTGGGTTAACAGACACGATTAGAGACAGTATCGACGAATGTAGAATAAAAGGGTAACAAGCGAAAGAAGTCACTCGAAGGACTCGAAAAGGAAGGGCCTCTCATGTGGTCAACGGGAGGTAGAAGGCAAAATCTAACACTACTGTTTGGTATTTATGTCAACTTCACTTACGGACAAACAACTTAATCTAGACACCTTTAAGAAAATTATTTTTAATGTGGAACAGTCAAATGATATTACAGGGGACATTTCGTGAGATGTCATTGAGGATATAAACTGATGCTCATGTCCTGTAATTCTGAAGTTTAGGATTTTCCTAATTCAAATTAAAGAACTGTAAAAATAAAAAGAGAGAGAATTGTGGCAAACTTTTCAAAACCCAGGAACCTGGAAATGTTTGAATACAGATACTTAGGACGGACGCATATGGAGCTTTGAGAACATTCAACGTCTCACATAGGGGGCAGGAATGAATAATGGGGACCTGCAACACCGCCAGCTGAGCTTTCAATACAAGGACGGAGGCAAGCAGGAGCACTCACTTGCCTTGTGGAATGGTGAAAGAAGAACCTGGGATACCAAATATGTGCAGTATTTGCAGTGTTCCCTTGTTTGTTGGCGGTTAATGGTGACCGAAAACTCCCTGAATTTTTTAAATGTGAAAAGTATTTATAATTTACATATTTGAGACAAACATTACTGCATTATACATATTTAATTAAATCTTAAAGTATTAAACCTTATAAAGTAACTGCTGTTATCCCATCCCTTGGAAGAAGTTGGGGAACACGGGGGGGGGGCATAGAACAGTGCACCAGCTCTACATCCTGGGCAGGATCCTCGAGAGTGTACGGGAGTTCACCATACCAATCTACATGTGCTTTCTGGACTTGGAGAAGAAGTTCAACCTTACCTCTCAGGGAGTTCTTTGGGGGCTGCTTTGGGAGTACGGGACACCAATCTACATGTGCTCTGTGGACTTGGAGAAGGAATTCAACCGTACCCCTCAGGGAGTTCTTTGGGGGCTGCTTCGGGAGTACGGGGTACCGATCCCCTTAATACGGGCTGTTTGGACCCTGTAACACAACAACATGTCAGAGTTTAGTCCGCATTTATGGCAGTAAGTCGAATTTGTTTCCTATGAGGGTTGGACTCCGTCAAGGCTGCCCTTTGTCACCGATTCTGTTCATTACCCTCATACACATAATACCCAGGTGCTAGCGAAGCATCGATGAGGTTCGGTTTGAGGGTCTCAGCATTGCATCTCTGCTCTTTGTGGATTATGTGGTGTTGTTGGTTTCTTCAGGCCATGACCTTCAACTCTCACTGGAGCAGCCGAGTATGAAGCAGCTGAGATGAAGCACCTCCCAATCTGAGACTAAGGTCCTTTGTCAGAAAAGGGTGGAGTGCACTCTCTATGTCCTGCCCCAAGTGGAGGAGTTTAATTATCTCAGGGTCACGAGTTCACGAGTGTGGGTAGGATGGCATGGAAGATCGACAGTTGGATCAGTGCAGTGTCTGCTGTGCTGCGCGGGCTATACCGATCTGTCGTGGTAAGGAAAAGCTGGCCTTTTACCGGTTGATCGATGTTCCCGCCCTCACCTATGGTCACGGGCTGTGGATCATGAAAGAACGAAAGAACAAGATCCCGGATACAAGCGACAAAATGAGTTTCCTCTGCAGGATGTCCAGGCTTGGTCATCAGGGAGGGACTCGTGTTGAGTCGGTGCTCCTCCGCGTTTAGAGGAGCCAGTTGAGGCAGTTCGGGCATTTGGTTAGGATGTCTCCCGGACGCCTCCCCGGTGAGTTGTTCAGGGCATGTCCCACCATGAGGAGGCCCCGGAGACAATCCAGTACATGCTGGAGAGACTCTGTCTCTCAGCTGGCCTGGGAACGCCTGGGGATCCTCCCGGAGGTGCTGGACGAAGTGGCCTGGGAGAGGGAAGTCAGGGCTTCCCTGCTAAAACTGCTGCCCTCACGTCCCGATCCCGGATAAAGCGGTTATAAATTAATGGCTGGATTGGGCGTTGTTGTAATTGCTCATTTTTAGAGAAATGTCGGATGTCTGTATTTCTTTTAAACAAATTGATAACATTGAAATTGAAAGATAATATCATATTCCTAATTTAAAAAAATACATGTAGATTAAGCTTGTTCATAAAAAATGAATTATCCTGCTTCTTGATGTGAAGTGACTTGAGTCCATTTCCCCATCGAAAATTCTTTTGTGCGCACAAGTCAAAGCAAAAAAAATTAAAAAGAATCACTCTTCTCATATCTCAGAAAACTCACAAGCTGGGTCCTTCGTGTCTTGAGACAACGCAGTATTGGCCCAGGATTCCAAACACTGCCATTGCTAATAAGCTACACAGACACTGAGAAAAAGAAAGAGAGAGAGAAAAGAGAGGGGCCAAGCAATGCATGCAGTTGTCTTATAACTGTACACCGATCCATATGTGAAACAAACAGACGTGAAGTATTCTTCTTGTATCATCAAGCCCTCCCCTTGTTCACCTCACACCCGTTGCTTTCGATATGGCGGCAGAGTGCAGGGCAGCGATGTGTGTCCTCGAGGAACCTGGTGAATAGTAATGAGCCTGGCCTGTGTCTATTTTCTAGAAAAGCCTGAGCAAGATTAGGAGGGTAGGGAAGGGTTAGTGTGAAAAAGAGGAGGAGTGGTCGACTGGGAGTGAAAACAAAACAACCTCTTGCAGCATTGATGCAGCACAAGCGAGAGTTGCACGTGAATTCATCCACACACTTTTACCCAAATCATGTTACTCAACAAACCTTCAAAAATGGCATCACACATTCCATGGAATCATATTAATAGAGGAGGATGAGAGGTGGTTACAACACCCGCTGTCTTCTTAGCGCAATGTTTTTCCTTTTTTTTTTTTTTTGGGGGGGGGGGGGGGGGGGGGGGGGCGTGAAATCACATCATTTCTCCACATTAAATGCAACGTGTTTGTGCCGTAGGTGGAGGATGAGGAAGCGGATAAAATACATTATTGGCGGAAACAGGTGAGGTGACAGTGAAGGATAACGAAAAAATATTCTCACTGGCTGCAAAGCTCAACTTGAGTGGCCGGCCTGAAAGGAAGGGAACAAACACAATAGAAAGCCCCCCAACCTGAGCCCCTCTTTCATCCATCCAGGACCAGTGGGCACTCTGCCAACTTTGAGTCTTAAGAAATCATTCAAAGAAAGCCAAAGAAAGGGACTTGTTTAAAACAGGGAACGGCGTTCTCTCACAGTCTCCTGTTTATCCTGACATTTCCCATGTGAAGCAGGGATTTCTGCTTGATGTCTTCTCTGACATTACGTCCAGGGAAAAAGGGGGTGGAGGCTGCTGAGGAATTGCCATTCACGTAGCGTTTTGAGCGCTCTAGTAAGTGGGTGATCCCTGCAGAGCCCCCTTTCACCCTCTTTCCCTCTATCCTGGTTTTCATTCGGCTTTTACTCCCTCCAGCTCACATAGTAACTCCTCCCCCCTCTGCTGCCCATTGTCTCCCCATACAGTATCAGGCTGAGGGGATGCCATTCCAGCTCCGGCAAGGCACGCGGGAGAGGTAAGAGTCGGCTATTTCCATCATGAGCAGATATTAACAGAACCTTCCTTTCAGATGTGTGTAGTACTAGATATGGGCTCGAGGGAGCGTTTTGCTTGTTGTTGCTTGTCAGTGGAAGATGCACTCGTCATTGAGTGCGAGCATGGGATAGGAAATCATCTTTAGATTCAGAGCCAGTAACCTGTGATGACTTCTGAGTCATTTGCCGTGAGGCTTTTGTTCTTTTAACTCTCTCATCGTTCATAATTCACCATCGTGCCCGCAGAATACATAAAACGTGACTGAGTTCATCATTTGGGATTCAAAACATCTGGCCAGAGCCGATTGTCTGAATTGGCTCCCGGCAAAGGGGGACGATGTACTATGCTGTTGGGGGATTGGAGCTAATCCTCCCAGTGGCTAACAATCACCTTCTTGTCTGGACAGAGGTTGTCAAGGAGGCTTTCGTAATTTATGCTGAGATATGCATCGGCACAGGCTCACAGGGGCTCATTGGAGGTGGCCTTTCATGAGAAACAACTTTGCCCAATCGGAAGGCGTCAAATTTGCTCGCCGAGGTTACCTTGATGTCCTACACGCTCACGCCCAAAACACTTTGAATTTCCACGTTGGCTAAAACAACCCTGTTTTACCACTACAAGCCCACAAAGTCAAGAGTGTAATTTTTCTATTGCCTCGCTTGTAACAGGTGCGCGTAAAGTCAAGGAGAAGCGGTTCTTCCAGCATTGGAAAGTTGCAGCATAGTACAGAAAGTTGAGGGGAAAAAAGGGACGCTGTCTCAAAGGGGCTATTGTTGTTTGAATTGGAGACAAGAATCACAGACTGACAAATACCTGGCCCTTACGCTCCCCAAATACCTCTGTTGCACTTGATACAATGTCAATAAATGCCTCCTCTGTCCTCCATAGTAGCCTGCTTTCCCTCTGCACACAGTACTTTTTTTCTTGTTTGTACAACGGCTACTGTTCTCTCAGTACACATCTGAGTGAGCAAATCTGGCCTTCATAGCTGGAGCCGCCACACAATGAAAACGTCTGAAACAATTCACCAAACGGCTCTCGGATCGGTTGCAAACATCGGCCTATTTCACTTGTATCTCTGGTTGTGCCGTCATCACTTTGGAAATAAACTAAAATGGGCCCTTTAGATGAAATGTATAGTGAAGCAAATTTTGCATCGTGGTGTCTCAAAGAAAATACGCCTTCAGTGATCTTTTTTTATTTTTACTTTGGCCGTTCTGATAAAACGACTCTCCTATCATATAAACCACACTAATCTCTTGAGGCTTTTCCACTGTAAAAGACCTTGCTGTCAATTCGAACTTTCAGCACATTTCAACTATCCCACAGCTTCCAACTCTATGGCAAATGACGTCGATTGGAAGAACATTTTGCTGTAATCAGGTGCAGCTATGTCTTTATTTGGCAAAAAAGTTGCGTGCCCAATAGACTTTCTGTGATTTCAAAATGCATAGTGATCTCCTTCCAAAGTTATGCATGAATTAAAAGCTTATTTAATGTGCTTAAAATTGAGCAAGAAAATAGCTGTGATCACCAATAGCTGTTGCACCATGCATACAGTATTCTCCATCAAAAATGAGTTTTGCCTGCCTCGGGATTGAAATCACTGAAGGAACAGGCTGCTGTGAGGTTCAAACATCGGGGAAGGGTCATCTTATTTTAGCGTGTGCTGTAAAAAGTACAATTTCTAGGCGAGTGCCACTTCCCCTGGGCTTATGACGACTCGGTTTCTTTCTTTAATTATTCATGCCTATGCGAGTTTTAAATCCGGAATGTTGTTCGCAACCTGCCCCTTATTTTACCTCTTTTTGTTTCCAAGCTCTTACTGTGGCGGCATTGCGTCTCGTCAAGCAAATTAGCCCACAGCTGTGTCATATGGCTTTCTATTCCTATGTGAGTTCCCACTAGCATTTCATGTAGGGTTTAAAGCCATTGGACACACAGTGGACAATCAACAAGAGGAGACTGTGTTTGAAACGCTAAATGGGTCTGACTTTTCTACCTTCGAGGTCATCGAAACTCTTTTACCCTGTCATCTTATTTCATTGTCATTGTCTCACAATGATTCGTGAAATATGCAAGGTCTGTCTGGAAAGTTCATTAGCTAGTGTCACAAAACACACGTCGAACCACAAAGGATACATTTTACTCGAGAAGTCAAACATACTTTCACATCCTTCTCTGCCGTGACTGGCATTCTTCTGGAACTGTCAGATGCTCATGGCATTGTGAGCATGCACGTTGTCATCGAGACACGGGTTGTCCTGCCACAGCTTTCACCTCTTCTCACACACTGAACCAATGAAGCAAACGCTAGATGTGCTGCTGATTGTCTGGCCCGTAAAAAAGGTGTAACCTTGAGATTTGCAGTTTGATTTGAAATACAGACATCTGTCCTGACAGGTTTATGAACACCTTATAGCCATTAAAATTAAAAAAAAAAAAAACAAACCCCAGCTTATTACATTTTGACTTTGTCTATGGTAAATTGAAGGCATAAGACTCCCACCACGAGCTCAAAGCATTTCCCATTATACCCTACATTCTTTGATTATATCAATACGCAATGTCATACAGTGGAAATCCAACCTAATCTAAGTCTAAAAACTTTGTTTTTGCAAATTGTAGGCCTTTTATCAAAATTTCTAATGTTTGTATACAATTTTTTTTTTTAATAATAATAATAATAATAATAAATACATGGTTGGGAACCGGTAAACTTAAAAAATATCTGACAAAGTATTCAACTTCAAATTTTGTTTATATAATATTATTTCTATTTAATTTTAGGTACATATTTCTGTTCATTAAAATCATGTAAGTGCCACACTGGTTTGGTATTTTCCTACTCATGTTTATTAAGACTCATGCTTGTGCTTTTACTTCAGTCAATGATTGGTTTGTTTCATTATGCTGAAATTTGTGGTTGCAGTAACTACTGTAACATTTTTATATGAATACTCAACGTAAATGGACCCTGCTAATGCTCAGTGTCACATGTATATTAACACTGCTTTCCCTGCCGAATTTGCAAACGTGAGAAGAATATGACAAGCGTCTTTTAAAGCTTGATGTATTATTTTTCAGTGTGGCCAAGGTGGGTGGGTAGGGTGTGGGGGTTTGCCAAATATTAGAGTAATTGAAGGATTTGCCAGCAAATTTGTAAACAATCGTCTATTTTGATGGTCAATCACAATGGAATGCGAGGTGACAACAACATGAAGTCTCACGTAATGGGCTTGAGCTGGCCCTGACTACCGCCATCCTGTTCATCATCAAACAAAGTAGTGTAGTCAGACCACGTGTTTATCAATCACAAACGAAAACAATACTTAAAAAAAGATGGCAGTTTAAATTTGTAATAAGAACGTATACTATTATTGTTAACCGATCTTAAGCAGGGTTTAAACTTTAAGACTGATCGTCAATGTGGGAACATAAAACAAAAAAAACAATGATAGAATTATTCAGGATGAGTGTCTCGCAAACAAAATTCTGAATAAAAAGTGTACCTTAGCATATGGGAA
Organism: Hippichthys cyanospilos; assembly: GCF_059441005.1. Classification (NCBI taxonomy): domain Eukaryota; kingdom Metazoa; phylum Chordata; class Actinopteri; order Syngnathiformes; family Syngnathidae; genus Hippichthys; species Hippichthys cyanospilos. The sequence goes on along the minus strand of NC_142370.1, from coordinate 24,925,804 downwards.
GAAGTACTTGACAAGTAAGAGCAGATATATTAAACATAAAAGTAAATTTTAAGAGAGTAGAGCAGAGATTATTTCAGACCCCCACTCATTGATAAGCAGATTTATGTCTGGTTTAAGTCTCATCAACCACCTTCATTTTCCATGTAAAAGTCAAGATTCATTTAAATGGATGCAAAATAAAGTTGGTGGTTTTTTTTTACCATTTAATTGTTTTGTTTATTGCAATACAGTACTGCCTTGTTGGAAACGTACAAGAGCCTTGGTCTCGGTTCAGGAGCGTCAAGTGGTTTTTAGTTTGGTTAATCCCTCTTTAAAGCACAAACTGGGGTGGTGGTTGAAAGGTTGAAGTGGGAAATGCAGTCATGTGTGTCTATATTGCACCTCTCTCCAGTTGTGGAGGTGCAAGCCAAGCAGCAGTTCGGCGCGCTGTATATACATAACGTACAGTATGCACAAAAACACCATTGAGCGTATGGATTGGAGGTTTGGTTTATTTGCCATCTTGCTCCTCATTTTTGTTGGCTATACTCAGTCATCGCTTCTGTTGACAAACCATTCCAGAAAACAGACTATGCGGACGGCATGGCTCAGCGGTAGAGTGGTCGTCTCCCGGCTGAGGGTTCGATCCCCCGACCGTCAAGACCGTGTCGGAGTTTGCTCGAGCAAGATGCTGAGCCCCCAATTGCTCCTGATGGTAGGTAAATGTCTAGTTAGTGTAAAGTGCTTTGGGTACTCAAAGTAGCAAAGCGCTGTATAAGTCAAAGTCCATTTACTACAAAGACACAGAAGAGAAGCCTAATTTCTGTCTCAGAAGATGTTTTTCTTGATGCTGTATCTATAACACGCTAAAATGTCTGATCTTACCCAAATAGTAAGACTTGAAATGCAATCCTTTTCGATAAAATGGGTGTTCTGCGTCACTGTGTTCTTGTATTCTCAAGCGACTGACAAAGATAAAAGGCAAACCGTCTCTAGTCAGATGAAGTGCAAATTATGAATAATGCAACGGAAATGTAAAAAAGTTAAGCGGTAACAAGACCTGCGGGATTTTCAAAATTAAATTAATTTCAGTGAAAATGATTGTTTGAAACCGTTGACTGTATATACATCAAAGACTCCAAAATATCTACTTTGATGAAAATTTGAAGTGGAGCTTATTTATTTCACTGCACATTTTTGGATGTGAATCTTCCTAATGCTAGGTCAGTGACTAGTTAGTGTAAAGTGCTTTGAGTACCCAAGGTAGAAAAGCGCTGTATAATTGAAAGTCCATTTACTACAAAGAGGCAGAAAAGAAAGCTAATTTCTGTCTCTTCGAACTGAAGTGTGCATTTGCAATGCTTGAGTGATGTTTTGCTTGACGCTGTATCTATAACACGCTAAAATGTCCGATGTTACTCAAATAATAAGACTTGAAATGCAATCCTTTTCAATAAAATGGGTGTTCTGCGTCACTGTGTTCTTGTCTTCTCAAGCGACTGACAAAGATAAAAGGCAAACCGTCTCTAGTCAGATGAAGTGCAAATTATGAATAATGCAACGCAAATGTAAAAAAGTTAAGCGGTAACAAGACCTGCGTGGTTTTCAAAACTAAATTAATTTCAGTGAAAATTGCTGTTTGAAACCTTTGAATGTATACACGTCAAAGATTCAAAAATATCTACTTTGATGAAAATTTGAAAAGTGGAGGTGCTTTATTTCTACTACACATTTTTGGGTGTGAATCTTCCTGATAAGATAAAAACATTGACAATAGTGTAACATTGCTCTTTATTTGCTTTTCATTGGTTTTGAAAAGAATGATAAGCGTTTTTCTTTTCAATGTGAATTGTTTAAGATTTTTTGTTCCTTCAGAATTTAGTTCCCAGGTTCCTTCCAAAATTTCTTATAATGTTTGGACCCACATAACAAGCTCACTTTTACAGAAGGTACAGCGTTGAGATATCATATGTGTGTTATATAAGAACATACTGTTATATACAGTAAATGTTTTATGCAATTCTCTGAACATCCAATGCGACACAAAAATAAAAAGAATAAGCATGGCCGCATGCCACAGTTCCTAACTATTCTCCATTCTGGTTTCTGGTTTCATAAATAAGGATGTATGCACAAGATCCTTGTTACAGAAAGATGTTGCTGCTTTATCCAATGTTATCATCATAGAAGAAGGGTTGGCGTCTACCTTATAAATACTAAAGAACAAACAAGGTTAAAGAAATATCTTTAAAGTCATTACATAAGTTATATCCACCTAAAAGTTATATAAGCACAGGATTAATGAATATTATTGAAATTCTTGCAATGACGTATTCGGACAGTAAAAAGGCTCAATAGGCAATAGTTAAACATCTTTGTAGGAAAGTTTTGTCACCCCTAGTATATTTATTTATGATTTTTATTTTTCTATTTTTCTATCTTTTTCATTTTTATTCTTTCGGATTCCTTTTTCTCTGTATTACCCCTTATATGTTCTACTGTGTTTTGCTTATTGTTCATTTTTGCAGCGTCTATCATTATGTTATTATATTTCTTAAATTGTATTGAAATGTTTGGCAAAACAAAAAAGACCAAACACATTGGCTTTCAAAAAATGTTAATACTATGTTTACATTGATGAAATTACTAGTGAGATATTATATTAGAATTGAAGTAAAGAGATTCAGAAAGAAGGTATTGATGAAACCCAAACTCGTCCTCATTCTTTCTCTTTATAATATCGACTATCGTACCCCTTCGGTGTGACTGGTCAATGTCTTGCCCTGGTGCGGCACCGCTTCTGTTGTGTAGAGGACACCACTTGCAGCATATTTTGTTGTAGTAGCATTTTTCAACTGTTTTCTTTTTTTTTCTGGTGTAAGTTTGTGGACATAGTAAATTATCCTTAGATGTGATTGGGTGCATGAATGGTTGTTCGTCTCTATGTGCCCTGCAACTGGCTGGAAACCGCTTCAGTGTTCCCCTACAGCCCGAAGCCCACTGGGATAGGCACCAGCAAGCCTGCGCCCCTCGTGAGGATGAGCGGCTTTAGAAAATGGATGGATGGATGGATGGTTTAAGTTTGTGCCCATGTTATTCAGTGATTGCATCTTTTTTTTCAGTTTTTCATTCACCGCTTTATTTTAATCTGGAGGATCTGTATTTGGAGTTGGAGGCTGAGTCAGTGGAGATGACAACATACAGTATTTCAAACCAACAGGACACTAAGTATCACTGAAAGCATGCCATAACCGCTCTCGTTTCATGTAAATTTGTTTCCAAATTAGGTTTGTATTTATTTATTACCGGTAATTTATTTTTGCTGCGAGTTGTTGCTGTTTTATGTTTGCAAATTGCTTTTGTATGAGTTTGTAGTGTTCTTCTGATTGCAGCACATTTGCCCTCCGGCGACCATAACATAAGCTATAACTAAAAGACTACTATTTAACTTTTTAGTACCGAAGATCACCAACATCCTCAACAGGTTGTGACGAATGAAAAAAGTGAATAAAAAAATCTGTCAACCTTTTCACCTTATGTGTATGGTCGAGGTCCCTCAAGTGATCAAACCTGCTCCATGTAAGTACCCCTCCAGCCATTATTTTTCAAAAGTTAAAACAAAATTGGCAAATGCTTTTACAGTTGGAATTGCAAACAGATGGCCTTACAAGTCTGGAAACGCCTCCCGAAGACAAAGATTCCACTTGAAATTGACAAATCTCTTTGAAACTTCACAGGTTTAAAACAGCTTTATTTCATTTTCTTCTTAATTTCGATATGCATTTCATTTTGCCTGTGCTTATTACAGTCTTGAGCACACGTTTATCAAAGACGTTTTAGTTAATTGTGTACGTTGTATAGGGTTTAACAATTGAAAAAAAAAATGTCACGTAATTTTTAGCAGCAGCTGCTATTTCACTTCCGTGTTGATGACGCACCGTGTATGACGCCACCGCGTTACGCATGCGTGTCGGCTCAGCATGACTGTCAAGTCGATGTAGGCGTTGTGAACAACTTTTCGGAACGATTAGACTTTCGCAGTTATACCGCTATAGCCCAGATAAAACGATGATCAAATTTTTGAAGATTATAATAGGTGCTGGATTCGGTGTTGTTTTCATCCTTCTTACGATAGCGTTAATCAGGACTATGACACTGGACGTCAATGCAGGACTGCAACTCGCTCGCTGGGAGACTGCGAGTGACATACCGCTTGATATCGACCGCCGTAAACGAGAGGAGCTCCTAAAAAACTTCAAAGGTAAACCGTTTCGTGTATACGGTTTCAACAAGCACCTAATGCACCACAGAGTACCTGATTGCTACTTTCTGTCTTCTTCGTGAAGAGGCTATTCGCATCCCCACTGTGTCATTTTCACCCACGGAGAGCAACACGACGGCTCTGCTTCATTTCAACTCGTTTCTCCGGAGAGGTAACAGCAGTCACAAGCACAGGTCGCAACTTCTGAAATGTACCTGAAACGGTGAAAATGACTTTCTTTGTTTAAAAATAATGAAAATTGAGCGTGAGTGAAACTGTTGGCGCGTGTATATATATATATATATATATATATATATATATATATATATATGTATATATGCTAGTATTCCCATGTCCTGCTTGGGAAGAGTGTGTGTCGTAAACTAATGTGTGTGTATAACTGTAAGTACAGATGTATCTGTGTGTAGATTATAGAGTACTACACAGACTTATATAAAATTAATGTTGTGATATACAAAGAAAACTGGGTAGGATTTTTTTTTTAACTTCGTATTCCCTTTTTAATATTTAAACCTGGGGTCTTGGTCCTCATGGGCCAATTACCTTGAGGTAAACACAATATATTTTATTGTTCAACAACATCAGATACATGTACATAAGGAATTGTGTTTCATGTTTAGTACAAATGAAGAAATAAACAAATGAATAGTTAAACAAATACATACATAAACATCATTATTGTTTTTTTTTACTGTTCTCAGTGCACCATCATTTATAAGATACTTTTAAGACATTGCACCACACTTCCATAAATGTCCACTGGGAGGCACACTAGACTGAAAAAAAAACAAAAATGATTGGATGCATTGAACGATGGAAACATGCAGGATGGTGGCCGTTGGAGGACTGCGTTTGGACATGCCCGGGTTAAGATAAAGACCTCCCATTTATCCTCCTTGAATGCCAAGAAGGTAAAAACAATACAAAACAAAGAAGCACCTGTATTTTGTTGATGGTACCCTTTTATATGATCTGTAAACAAACATTTAGAAAGTCTACTATAGCTTAATGCGACTCCCCTACTATGGCTTAATGCTACTCCCCTCCATAAGTTCAGACAATGCCGTTTTCATGGGTGAAATTTACTGGCAGCAAAAGCACTACTGTTTAGGCAATTAGTCAAAAAGACAGCACCTGAGCAAAAACAAATAAATCCAATACATTTGCTCGTTTGAAAAGTAGGTGTTTTCAAACAAAGGTGCTTTAAACTGAGCACATCTAGATCTTCATACCATGTGGAGAAAAAGGCTGAAAGAATAGTATCTTCTGGGGGTAGGTTTTTTTTTTTTTTAAGATTTCTTAAGTTTTCATTTGTATGGTGCATGCCCTTTTCCACAAAAATAAAATGTAAACAACTGCTAATCTTGGAACCTAGGTAAAAGTTGTATAGCTTTTATTACATTAAGATGAAAACAATTCGAAGGTAGAACAAGATTCTTTATCATTTCACAGGAAATTACAGTACCAAAATATCATGCGAAAAACTGTTTCCCAAATGAAAAATATTAATATTTCTCAGTATGACACAAACATGATAACAAACTTTTTCAAGTGAATAGCTAAATTGAGAGTATAGACAAAGCATGAAATATGTATACAGTGATCCCTCCTACTTTGCGGTCTCAGATATCGCAGTCTCAGTACTTTGCGGGTTTTTCCAGGAAAAATTAAAAATATTTCAAAATAAAAAATAATTTGAAAAATCCACAAAAATGGAAAAAAAATTGAAAAATGCAAAAAAGTACACTATAAAGTACTGTATTCATCAAATAACTAAGTAATATTAGTTAATAACTATGTTAAGAATTCTTCAAGCGTTAGATTCGTGACGTTTTTTATCTTATTTTGAAATGCATGCTTTTAATTTGTCGGGTCGCGTTGCATTTCCGAACCACCAGGGTGGTGGTTCCCCTTTTTAAGAAAGTGGAACGGAGGGCGTGTTTCAGCTATGGAACTTAAGTTAGTTTAATCCTCACGGTGTCTGGGCTCTCCTTTCTAGATAGGGTGAGAAGCTCGATCATCCGGGAGGGACTCCATTTTGAGCCTTTGCATCTCCGCGTTGAAAGGAGCCTGCTGAGGTGGCTCGGGCATCTGGTCAGAATCCCTTCTGGTAAGGTGTTCTGGGCATGGCCCACCGGGAAGAGGCCCCGAGAACAACCCAGGGCACGCTGCAGAGACTACTGTATGACTCTCAGCTGGCCTGCAAACTTGCCTGGGGATCCTCCCGGAGGAGTTTGCCCAGGTGGCCAGAGAGATAGAAGTCTGGGCTTTCTTACAGAAGCTGCTGCCCCACGCAACCCGACTCTGGATAAAGCGGTAGATAAAGAATGGATGGATGGTTTATCGTCCGTATCTGATATTGTTCCATGCCTATTCTTGAGGAAAGGCATCAATGGGGAGTTCAATGCAACGTCTGCTGTGATTATGTGTTAGTCTGTGGTGGTAAAGAAGAAGCTGAGCTAAAAGGCAAAGCTTTTGATTTACTGGTAGGGGTATACTTCTATTCTCACCTTTGGTCACAAGCTGTTGAATACAAGAGGACATTTTTTTTCCCTCTGCGCAGTGTCCAGGCTGTCCCTTACAAATAGGGTGAGAAACTCGGTCTTCCGGGTACGAATCCAAGTTGAGCCGCTGCTCCTTCACAATGAGAGGAGCGAGCCGCGACTTGACACTGGTTGAAAAGTAGAAAAGGGTTGGATTAAGCCATCGATCTATGCAATTTGGGTTGGTAGCACGATCTTGGTGAATTTAGATATAAGTTCACATAACTGATTTATTTACGAAAACACGACACAACTTGTCAGTAATAGGTATTGAACATCTCTGTACCGCGTAGCCTCACTTGGGTCGAAAATACAAAGGCGTTGTGGCCATTTCACACTTCTTTTTTATTCTTCTCTTCTTGTCAGCCTTTCCGAAGCTTTTTACCTCAAGCTTGGTACACCATGAACTGGTGGCCAACTACAGCCACCTGTTTTGGATCCCAGGATCGCAACCCGACCAAGTGCCATACCTGCTGTTGGCTCATATCGATGTGGTACCTGCCACTGAGTCAGATGGCTGGGTAGCTCCACCTTTCTCTGCTCAAGAGATAGATGGTTTTATCTATGGTCGAGGGACCATCGATGACAAGAGCTCTTTAATGGTGAGCAAATCTTCCATTTGATTGTTTGTCATCAGTAGTCAGGATTTTTCTGGGTGTTAGAAAATGAATGACTGAAAAATGAAGTTAAGGCAAGAAAGGGAAAAGATGTCTGCTTTTTCTATACTGTATTTATATACATAGATATATATATATATATATATATATATATATATATATATATATATATATATATATATATATACATATACATATATTTTAAATGGTGTTGACTCTAGTCTATGTCTTTAGCAGGAGGTTTGTTGCCATGTTTGCATCCAACTGATCCTTCTTAATATTTCCTTATCTTTTCCCAGAGTATTCTGCAGGCCCTGGAATACTTGCTGATGAAAGGCTATGCACCACGCAGAGGATTTTACATTGGTCTTGGCCATGATGAAGAAGTAACCTTACCATATCTTAACTTTCCATTAAAACAAAAAAAACAAAAAAAAACTTGAAATGGGTAAGGCTTATGTTGTCATAATAAGGTATAATTTTCCATCTCGTTAAGGTCAGTGGTCACCAGGGAGCCATGAACATCGTACGAGTGCTGAAACAGCGCAATGTGCGACTGTCGTTTGTCCTGGATGAGGGTCTCGCTGTGCTCGATGGAGTCATCAGTGGTCTCGATGGACCCGCAGCTTTGTGAGAATGCAGTATCGGAACTTATGTTGCTGCAATTACAAAACGTTAAAAGATGCTCATGTTTCACGTAGAATTGGTGTAAGTGAAAAGGGTTCCGCCACTGTGAAGCTGAGTGTGTCTACTCTTCCTGGCCATGCCTCAATGCCTTCCAGGGAGAGCAGCATTGGGATCTTAGCCGCAGCAGTAAAAAGGTGTTTATATAAATGTCTATCTTTTTTTGTATTACATATTTTTACATATCTATTTCCAGTTTGATGATCAACTTTATGGCTGTGTCATCGGATTTGCAGCCGCATGCTTTTGGACACTCGGGTGAAAAGAAGGGTAGAGCTGTAAACTGATCACCACCTGGTGCTGTGTTTGCGCCGATGGTGCCGGTCAGACCTGGCAGGCCCAAGCGTATTGCGAGGGTCTGCTAGGAACGTCTGGCAGAGGACAGTAGGAGGTCAATTCCCACATACAACAAATATTCTCCAACGTCCCGGAAGGAGGTGGGGGACATTCAGTCCAATTGGACCGTGTTCCATGCCTCCATTGTCGAGGCGTCAGACCGAAGATTTGGCCGCATGTGTGGTCGGTGGCTGGCGTGGGGAAAATCTTCGAACCCGCTGGAGGACACCAGCGGTAAGGGATGCCATTAAGCTGAAGAAGGAGTCCTGTCGGGCCTTTTTGACCCGTAGGACTCTGGAAGTAGCTGACAGGTACCCTCGGCTGTCACCAAGGCAAAAACCCCGGTGTGGGAGGAGTTTGGTGAGGCCACAGAAAGCGCCTAACGGGCAGCTTCAAGGTCTGGCTGGTCCAACATCCGACATCTCAGAATGGGGAAGCAGTGAACATTAACGCTGTGTGCAGTGGTGTTGGGGCGCTGCTGACCTCAACTCAGGACGTCGTGAGCCGGTGGGAAGAGTACTTCAAAGACCTACTTACTTCCACCGACACATCTTCCCTCGTGCAAGCAGAGTCTTGAAACTCCAAGGTGGGCTTTTCTATCTCTGTGGCTGAAGTCTCCGAGGTGGTCAAAGAGAGTTCCTTACGGCTCTGGATGTTGTAGGGCTGTCCTGGTTGACATGCCTCAATAATTGCGTGGACATTGGTGACAATGCCCCTGGATTGGCAGACTGGGGTGGTGTTCACCCTCTTTAAAAAGGGGGATCGGAGGCTGTGTTACAACTACAGATGGAACCCGCTCCTCAGCCTCCCCAGTAAGGACTATTCAGGGATGCTGGAGAGGGCGGTCTGTGTGGTTTTCGTCGCGGTCGTGGAACAGTGGACCACCCGCCAACTGGTCAACATGTTTTTTGTGGACTTGGAAAAGGCGTTTGACAGTGTCCCTTTGGGAATCCTATGGGGGTTGCTTCAGGAGTTTGGGATACCGAACCCCTCGAAACGGACTGTTGTCCTTGTATGTTAAAGTATTGGTCCACATTGCTGCTAGTAGGTCATACCCGTTTCCGGTGAGGGTCAGACTCTGCCAAGGCTGCCTTTTGTCATTGCATTCTGCTCATTACTTTTATGGACAGAATTTCTAGGAACAGCCGAAGCATTGAGGGGGTCCGGTTTGACAGTCTAAGCATGTCTTCTCTGGTATTTGCACATAATGCGGTGCTGTTGGCTTCCTCAGGCCGTGATCTGCAACTCCCACTGGAGCAGTCCGCAGCCGAGACCAAAATCTGAGACCATGGTCCCGAGTCGGAAAAGGCTGGTGTGCCCTCTTTGAGTCGGGGATGAGGTCCAGCCCCAAGTGGAGAAGTTTCAGTATCTTGGGTTCTTGTTCACAAATGAGGGTGTGATGGAATGGGAGATGCTGTGTTGCGGATGCTGCACGGGCCTGCTGTGGTAAAGAAAGAGCTGAGCTGAAAGGCGAAGCTCTCGGCATACCGGTCCATCTACATTCCTGCCCTCACCTATGTTCAGGAGCTGTGGGTCATAACTGAAAGAACAAGATCCCGGAAACAATCGGCCAAAATGAGTTTCTTCCGCAGGGTGTCGGGGCTCTCACTTGGAGATAGGATGAGATGCTGGGTCATCCGGGAGGGGCTCAGCATCGAGCCGCTGCTCCTCCGTGTTTAGAGGACCCAGTTGAGGTGGTTCGGGCATCTGATTAGGTTGCCTTCCAGACGCCTCCCCGGTGAGGTGTCCCTGGCACGTCCCACTGGAATGAAGACCCAGGACCCGCAGGGGAGACTATGTCTCTCGGCTGGCCTGGGAACACCTGGGGATCCCTGGAGGAGCTGGACGAACTGGCCAGGGAGAGGGAAGTCTGTGCTTCCCTGCTAAAGCTGCTACCCCTAACCCGACCCCGGATAAAGAGGCAGATAATGTATGGATTGATATTTCCTAAAGATTCTTATTCCTCAGACTTGAGGACAATCCTATGCCCATGCTGTTCGGTTATGGACCAGAACGGGAAACATTTGAACACTTAGCTCACAAGGTACATTTAAAATAACCTACTGGTTCAAGGTTCATATCGATGAATCCTCCTTTTTGTGATTTTAGTTTGGACTACCGATGAAGTTCATACTGTCAAATTTGTGGCTCTTTTCTCCACTTGTTGGCAGGTAATTGTATTCATCCAAGTATTCATCTTTTTTATACTTTTGCAATAAATGAGCATGTTTTGTGGCACAGATTTCTTGAACAAAAAGCAGATTCCAATGCCTTTGTAAGGACTACTACCGCAGTCACAATCTTTAATGCAGGCGTAAAGGTAAATCCGTTAGCCCTTAGATTCTACTCCTTCAGTGACTTTTCGAAACTATTTTTCACAATGATTTGTTCTTTTTATAGTTTAATGTCATTCCTTCCCTTGCTGAAGCATATGTGAATTTTCGGATTCACTCAGCACAGTCATTGCAGGAGGTATTGTGTCTAATTTGTCCCATTCGACATTTTTAGTTTCAAATTAATTTACTGTTGGTTTATTCTAGGTCCTGGACCTCATCCAGTTTACAGTTGCGGACCACCGTGTAAAGATAGAGCTCATTGAGGGCTTTGATCCATTACCTGTCAGTTCATCCGATGAGACATCTTATGGATTCCAGATCATTAAAAAAACGGTGTTGGACATGTTTCCAACTGTAACGGTTGCTCCAGGTAAATCCCTGATTTGAAACTGGGCACCCAACATTCCTTAACTTTGTATTTCAATGTTTGAATGTGCAGGCATTTGTGTCGGGAATACAGACAGTCGACACTTCAAAGATCTGACCAATGATATTTACCGCTTTGCCCCTTTGTGGTTTAAACCAGGTGATGCAAAAAGGTAAGAAGGCAAACTAGAAACAGAACAAAGCTGTTGACGATGGCTGAAATTCCAGAATTAATAGTAAATTATGAACCAAACAGAGGACTCCCTCCACGCACCCACAGTACTTGACAGATTTAAAGGAAGATATTTTTCTCTTTTTTTCTTAGGTTTCATGGCATTAATGAAAGGATTTCCAGAAAGAATTACGAGGAGCTTATCATCTTCTACTCCAGATTAATCCAAAACTGTGACATTCAAAACCTTCCTGAACCTCACACATCTATCCATGAACTCTAAATTAATTTCAAAAATATATATGGATTTTTCTTGTGTACAAAATTATCCAGATGTACTATATGTGTGTGAATTTTGTAGCTAATTATTTGCATGTTTTATTTTTGTGTCGTTTTGCCAAGTTACAGTGTCTTAAAAACAGTATGTTATAACTTGTAATTGGTATTGATTCACGTTTCCAAAATTGATTTGATTGATTCACCATGGCTTGATTGTTCACGTTAATGTTTGATTCAGTTAAAAAAAAAAAAAAAAACTGTACAAATGTTGTTATGTTATTTTGATTTCATCATTCCAAGACATTCTCAGAAGAAACACTGCCGCAAATTGGAGAAACTTCTTGCTCCACTTGGTGTCTTGGTGTCTTTAGAAAGAAATACACACGCACAAACATACTGTATGTACAAGAAGGATTACACCCAATGCAGTTACGTTAAAGCAGTGGTGCTTCTCAATAACAAAGCCCCCTCAAGGAAAGTACAATATATATATATATATATATATATATATATATATATATATATATTTTTTTTTTTTTTTTCCTTTCCGATGGAAAGAAGCCTTCTATTCTTCAAAATATCCTTCATCGCGTACTGTATAAACAGCACAGGCAATACAATTACAAAATGATGTGGTATACCTGCACAAAATTACTGTCGTGTAGCATAACCACATTGTATTATTATACATGTATTGTCAAACAACCTAGCCCTAGTTATAATTGACATACTGTAATTTTGTCAACTTACAACATTGAAATGTGAATGCTGTCCTACTGTTGTGAAACTGAACTAATGTCATAATTGATTATAATTTTTCAATCTTTTGTTTGATTACAGTGTGTCAGCCTGTTTAGTACTGGTCCTTTACCACTGGTGTGTTCAATTTGCTCACTAGGTAAATGGATGTAATGTAGGGGTGGGTGCCACATTTACAAAATTGAGGGAAAGACCATTCATTTCTATTTTCTTCTATTTTTTCTATTTTCTTCCTATTTTGTTTGAAAAATGTAATGTGTTTATGATATTAGTTCACCACATATATTAGAATGTAATTACAAAGTTACTTTGTTGTGTACTAACTGTCAGACGAATTACACAAAATACCTGCAGAGGTTTTCTTCACCCTTTGAATTGCCTCAGTCTGTTTCAGTAGGCTTCGGAATCATGGGGTGGACTGTTGCCTTGACATAAAGAAAACCATGAAAACAAAATAAAAAAACGTCTCAAAAAGAATTTGCGGCTGAAGCTGGACGCTCAATGTACAACAGTGGTAATAACAAGGTTAAAATGTGGTTAGAAAATATGCACAAGTGAAAGGGATGACTGCAGCCTTGAGAGCACAGGTGTCAAGATCGGGGGCCAGATCCGGTCCGCCACATCATTTCACGCGGTCCGCGAAACGGCCATTCCAATTCAAGTTTCCGGTCAAAATATCACATTTGTAAGTCAATTTGAGATTGTTTGGGTGAAAAAGCAAGCGTTTTTTTCTGATTTCAAACTAGTTGGAAGTGTGACAAATACACCCAAAATGTATTTTATCGCAGTCATCCCGGTCCTCTTGACAAAAACTGGAACTGCAACGTGGCCCTCGATAAGAACGAGTTTGACACCCCTGCTTTAGAGGATTGTGGAAATTGAGCAATATAAGGGAGTGGACTGAGGATAGCTAAGGCTTATGCGCATCAAAAATCTCTACCCAGTAACCATTTCACTCGTAGGTGCGTCCAACTTTAGAATTTGTTCTGCTGAAAATTTTAATTTGGTTTCATGGTTCAAGAACATGCTTTTATTAGTAATTAAGTACAATGGATTTGACAACATCCATTGTACTTAATGTACTTTTATTTTAAAGGTTGCCTTCATAGTTAAGATGGCGTAGTTGCCAGATTGAGTCCCTTGTGTTTTTATTACCAGCATATTACACTACCAACACACTGCCATTTAAAAAAAAAAAAAAAACACACAAAAAACTATTCAATTACTAAAAGCACTGAGAAACCGCTTTTAATTGCACTGTCATTGTATCATAGAGTGCATCTCAATCATTTTTTTGCAAAGTCCCCCCAGGAAAAAAATCACCCACCACCACCGCTTGCAGCTATCGATAAAACTCTAAAAGTATACCTAAAATCATATCCTTTTTATCAATACAATAGACAAAATGAATAAACTTTCAACAAACATCAACTACTTTTTGCTTGGTTTAGACAGGTTACAGCTAGTGTCCAAACGCAATTGGACAGTTTTAATTCAGGCAGAAAGTCTGTCAATGCAAAAAAAAAAATGCAAGTACAAAAAAGTGAATGCAAATGTTTTAACACTGGGCTTTCTATAAAGCTATAAAAAGCTGACACCAAATAAGAAGAATATATGGGAGTTAAAGTACTTTGATTCTTTACTTAATAACAATCAATAGCCTTCCTTCCTCTGCCTTTGGGTGGGGGGGACAGGTCCTGACTGTTTGTGCCTTTGCACCAAACAATAGTATCCACACTATTAGGAGTCCTTAGAGGGTGTGCGGGAGAGCACAGTCTCTTGGGACTCTCTCGTTCTGCTGGGGGACCACAATGCTCACGCGGGTAACGACAGTGAGACACGGAGGGGCGTGATTGGGAGGAATGCCCCTCTCGATCTGAACCCGAGGGCACGAATGACGCACCCCATCTGAACGGGGAATAAGGGTGTCCATGTGCGCACTTGGCACCAGGCCACAATTTAATGATCAAATTTGTGGTTGTGTCCTTGGATTTGGGGCCACATGTTTTGGACACTTGGGTGAAGAGAAAAGCGGGGTAGACAATTGGTCGCCACCTGGTTGTGTGTTGGCTCAAATAGTAGGGTAAGATTCCGGTCCCAACTAGCAAACCCAAACCTTATTATGAGGGTCTACTGGGAAAGTCCAGCAAAGTCCTCCATCAGAAAGAGTTTCAACTACACAATTGCAACCGCTCGTCATCCTCTTGGGAAGCAGAGTGCGTAAACTCCGAGGTTGGTTCTCCTATCTCTAAGGCTGAAATCACTGAGGGGGTCAAAAAACTCCATGTCGGCAAGGCCCCTGGGGGGTATAGATCCACCCGGAGTTCCCAAAGATTTTAACATTGTCCTGATGTGTTGATATGGGGGACAGTGCTTGTGGATTGGCAGACCGGGTGGTGGTCTCCTTTTTTGGAGAAGGGGGACTGGAAGGTGTGTTCCAACTATAGAGGGATCACACTCCTCAGCTTCCCAAGTCAGGTCTATTCGGGGGTGTTGGAGAGGAGGGTCGGTCGAGGGTGCGTGGGTTTTCTGGTTTTGGAGAAGGCATTCGACCAAGTCCTTTAGGGAATTCTGTGGAGGGTCTTTTGGGAGCACAGGCTACCGAACCTCTGATATCAACAGATCGGTCCCAGTACCAACAATGTGAAAGTTGGGTCTGCATTGCTGAAGTACAAATTTGTTTCCAGTGAGTTCAAAAGGATGCACCTGAGCTCAATTTTAAGCATATTTGTGCAATTTTAAGAGTATCATTTAAGCAATTGGGTGCCAGATTTTTAAACGCAATTTTGAGTTTTGATATCAACATTTCAGAAGGCTGTTTATTGAAAATGATTAGGGATGAAGGCATATTATAAAAGTTGCTTTGTGCAATGTTGTCAATTTGGTGATTAAATAGTGAATACGTACATAATTGATCATTAATAGTTGTTGGTTTACAGTGTTCTCTTGCTACTTCGTGCGTCACTTTTCACGCCTGTTTTTCTTAAGGTAAGTATACATGGGACGCCCCGATAGAATTAGAGGAAAAAAACTCGACACAAAGACTTAAGGCAAGGACTCTGATTCCAAATCTAAACCTAAAATCTTACAGGCAGATATGGTAGATAGACATCAGAACCGCAAATCTACCGAATTGTCCTTCAAGCAGTAATTTTTAGTGAATACCTTTTTTTTTTTCTTCAAGTCTGATGATGATAATATTCTTCACGAAATTTTGTGCTCTTCAGCAGAGGACTCTGACATTATTTTTTTATACTTTCATAAACACACCTAATTCAGATATATTTTATTGAATTTTGTGTCTCACAATCACCAGATTAGCAAAACAAAACAACAATGACATGCAGTACGACATGTACAGCTATCTTCAGGGTGTCAATTGACAGTCGCCCATTAAAAATGTATGTAATTGAAAACTACATCATTGAAAGAAACAGTCTATGATTACTGCCACGTTAAAGTTATGATTCCACAAATAAACACACAACTGTTTTTATAAAATGTAATTATGTTAAACGCTGCTCACCAAACATACACCAAAATGCTTTGGTATTCTGCTTGACGAGGACGTCTACAGATTTACTCGAATGAAATCAATCAAAAAAAGTGATTCCAAAAATTATTTTGGAATGCTGTATTACTTCGTCATATTGGTAGTGTTAAACTGGACATGCACGCGTGCGATGACGGCAAAGGGTCCATGCAGATCACTCGGGTCAGTGCAAGAGCTTCCATGGAAGTCATCCAGATTCAGAGACGCAACAAAGGCTCCTGCATAGTCGTTCATATTAATGAAACTGACCTGTTTAACCAAGGGAATAAAATAATAGTAATGTTATGTTATATATATATAATGTTAGTGCATATATATATATATATATATATATATATATATATATATATATATATATATATATATATATATATATATATATATATATATATATATATATATATATATATATATATATATCTGAGTTTGTCTACCTTTGCATCTATATCAGCTTGGTTGTCAAAGGAAAACCAGATATCTGCTGGAGTGGGGCCTTGCAGAGAAGAACACACCTGAAAGGAAGAGCCATATTTTAATGATGCAGTATTTTCACCGGTTATAATGGAAGCTGCTGCTGACCCATTGCTTCATATTTTACCTCATAACGGGCCCAGAAACCTGCTGGCAAGTGACTTGAGCTGCTTTGCACCAGTTCGGCTTTGCCTTCTGAGTCCAAAGTAAAAACCTGTCCAAATACTCCAATTCCCATGTTAAGCTTATCAGCTGGTGCTCCTGCGTTCTCCCAGTATTTCATTGCGATGACCTAAAGTATATGGAAAATAGTTGTAACAGATATGGCTCACAAGTCATTAAAACATGAAGCACAGAGAGCTACACAGTACATAGCATTGTTACTCACGGCCTTGTTGTATGAACCAGTTGGAGTGCTTAAAGATGGTGTCGCTTGCGCAAAGTATTTGTCAATGTCTGATGTCATCACATTCAAGAGGTCGACATCACTGAAAAAACACAGAGGGGTTACTGCATTGCAAAAAATGAAAGAGCACATTCTGGAAATTGTTTTGAAGCGCGGCATTACCTGCCAATGGTTTGGACCTCATAACTCCTTTCAATGGCTGCGATATCAGCAGCGACACTAGCTGTGAGCAGCAGCTTTTCTTGTCCAGATGTAAGAGCCTCAGCCTCAATTTCGGCTCTGAATTCCTGTACGAGAGAGAGAGGCTTTGTGAAGTTGACATGCATGGTGAGAGAGGGTTTTTTTTTTGACTCATGATGCCTGTGGCTTATGGGAATATCAGATTTTTTTTAAATCATACCTGGATAAGCGAAGTGAAATCAGTTTTGGCCACCTGTTGACTTTTTTGATTCACCCATAGGATGTTTATTCCATCAAAATGATGCTGTCTCAAGTAACTAATTGCAGACAGAATGAAAGTGTTCCTGTTTGAGGGTGAGGCCATCAGGTCTTGGACTCTTGAACATGAGGAAAAACAAGTACTCATTGACAATACTGACAAATAAGACATTACGTTGAATGCAGGCAGACACAGCAGGCAGCTTTCTTGCAGTTATGAATTCAGTCATTTTATTATTCTTTTTCTAAACTGGCTGATGTTGCAGGGTGAATCACAGTAGGTCATTCAAGTATAGCAATATAATGATTATTACACATCATAACTTACAATGCTCTTTTAACCATCAAGTTGACCTCCAAAATTGTTTTCAGTTGTGGGCTACTGTTGGAGCAAAAAGGTTTGTAATTATTTATTATTGACATCCTGGAAAAAAAAAAAAAAACATTTATTCAACAAAAATGCAACAACTTCATGTCCGACCTTAGCGCAGTGAAGGTGGGAAATTTCATGGTGTCATCCAACTTAGAGGAAATGTCATAATCAGATTTAATGGTGACGAAGCTGTAGATGAGGTGGGTACACAGGGTTGCATTGATATCTGAGATTTCAAATTTTCTGTTTCCAACATTTTGGTCCGAAGTGCTTAAATAGTGACACACGACGTGTTGACAAGAGGCTGAAAAGAAACCACCTTGTGTTAAGTTAAAAGGGTAATCATTATTATGGTAGCTCTAGATCTTAGAAACTTGCTCACTGGATCTATAAACTATTGCAAGACACAAACTTACCCAACTGGGCGGTGATTAGACAGGCACCTGCGCAGTTGGCATTTTTCATCAGAAGTGTTCAAACCATCAAGAATCAACCTTGTAAATTGTGTTTCGTTTTTACAACTTACCCGCAAGTAGAATTAGCATCTGCATGTTGTTGCTACAAAGTCAAAAGTAAAAAAAAAAGTTAGGACAATATACATGAGGTTGGCTATGTGTCGCAAACATTGTCTCATAATGATGTTTGTAAGTGTTGGCAAATAAGCAGGAAAATGTCAAAATGTGAAATCTAACCCAAATAAAGGTGGCTTAGGACCAATAAAAACAAACGTGTTGAGGGACAATTTGTAATACACTGTATGAAATAGAATACACTTACAATATGAAATATTTCTTTCTTTTTTGTGTCTCCAAAGATTTAGTTAGTGTCCAAAGAGCATCTGGAATGTTCACAAAAAGAGAAGAAAGAACATTATTGATGACAATCTCTTTCATTTCATAATATTTCTGTGTTGAGATGAAATATTGTATGCAAAAATGTTTTTGTATACTTACCAACAGCACTGCTTTGAGTGTTTCTCTGTGACGATTGATCAATCACTCAATGGTCCCGCTTATTTTATATTGTACTGAGTAGTTTACATTGTGTAAATGAGGTATGATAATTGACAGGATATATCATTCTTTCAAGAGCCTCCGCTTCCAGGACCAAAATTATTTGGCACAGTTTCAAAGAAAATCATGAGGTGGGTGTGGTGCGGCCTTAATCTTAAAATTACGACCTTATGTTCATTTTTTTAATTATTGTAATTGACACCTTAGACAACAGTTGCACAGGCTCATTGTCAGTTACTGGATTCGTAAAAGAAAAGAGGAGCGGCAAGTGATGCTCATCAGCTAGCTTGGAATTTTCAAGGTGCAAAACAAAAGTGGTCAAACGTACTTGAACCCTTACACCTAATAGCTTTCAACATTCAACAGTTGGGGATAAAACAAAATTCTTTCACTCGGTCATGTCACTTTCACCTCAAGAGCTTAAGAGATTTGTGTAGTGGATTCACCTGCATTTGGAAACCTTGTTAGCAAGATCTCTGTCGCAACTAGCAACAATGACAAGGTATGCTAATGCTAATTTTGCTATTCATAATAGCCTTAAAATAGTTCTGGTCAACGTGTATCAAGATGAAGCATACAAAAACCTTCGTTAAAGTTACAGTATGTTAACCATAATAACACAAATGTAGCCTCGCTGCTAACGTTAGCTGAGCCACTCCTGGAGGACCAAGCTTCTCACCCTATATCTGAGGGTGAGCCTCAACACCATGCCAAGGAAACCCATTTTGGCCACTTGTATCACGTTCTTTCGGTCACGGCCCACAGCTAGCGACCTTGTGTGAGGGAAAGAACGTAGATTGACCGGTAAATCGAAAGCTTCGCCTTTGGGCTCAGCTTCTTCTTCACCACGACGGATCGATACAGCGTCCGCATTTCTCTCCGTCCTCCCCATGAATAAGACCCACAGATACTTCAACTCCTCCACTTGTGGCAGGACCTCATCCCACCCCATGAGAGGGCACACCACCCTTTTCTAACTGAGGACCACAGAGATTCGGTGGTGCTGATCTTCATCTCAGCCGCTTCACATTCCGCTGCGAACCGCTCCTATGAGAGTTGGAGGTCACGGCCTTGAGAAGCCAACAGCACCACATCACCTTCAAAAAGCAGTCTTGCAATGGTGAGACCAAACCCAAACCGGTCTTCCTAAACGCTCATGCTGGGTCCTGGATATCATGTTCAATTAATCAGGCAATTAATAGAATTGGTAGCCTTGGCGTATTCCAACCTTCACTGGAAACAAATTCGACTTACTCCCAATGCAATACCAAACTCTGACATCATCGGTACAGGGACCGAAGAGCCCTTATCAGGGTGTTCGGTACCATGCACTGCAATCTATAAGTTAGTTGCTGGTCTGCAGTTGAAGTAATATCCCTCAAATTGTGATTTGATCTGATTCTTGGTGGGACTTGGAAAGAGGGGCCTCATTTCACCTTCCTACTTACCTTTCTTAAAAATCAGGGCCCCCCCCCCCCCCCCCCCCCCCCTTGTGTACTTTTGGCGATAAATAAACCTAACTTTAGTCTATTCTAGGTAAATTGCAGTAAGCATGCTCCATGGGGTCACTGGGGACTAACTGATAGAGACAAGTTAGAGGGTTAAAGTTGACAAGAGAACATGTCATTATAGCGTTAAAGCAACTATGCTTTCCATTGATATGAGCCAGCCAGCCATCGCTCTAGGCAAACTTCATCTCAAGGACCTGGATCCATATAGCTGTTTTACATGGCTTATCGCGGCACTTCTGATTTTCAAGGCAGAGATTGCTTAACTACCTCTAATTGTTGGGTGTGTATGATCAGATACTGCTTAAGTGGGTTAGGTTTACTCAACACACCAAAAAGTGGGTGTGTAAGTTTGAGAACTGTTGTGTGTTTTGTCAGACAAAAGTCAGACATTGAACTTGATACACCTGTACAGTACATGCTGAGGGTACACTCACTGTGGTGCGCTTCCGCAAGGCCGCCTCACACCTGCGCCCACTGCGTGCGTCTTCGGTCCCACGCGCTGTGTCGCATCCTACATGTCTTGGGAAGTCAAACTGCGCATGCGCGGGATTATCAACTCGCGCAATTTAAAAACGAAAGTTTTCTAAACTTCCTGGAAAAAACAACAAATTCAGTTTGTGGAAAGTTTGCTTGGATAAAACTTCATTGCAAGCAATGAAGTGCATATGTAAGCCTTAAAAAGTGCTTCTCTGGTCTCCAAAGTGCGACTGTAACAAAGGGTCCCGTTCACAGTGAAGCCGATGAAGCAATGTCAATTGTACAGACAAGGAAAAGCATCCACCTTTGGCTTCATCCCATCAATCAGTAAAGAACAAAATCTTTCCCGTGTTCTTTTTCCTCCCGATGCTTTTTGAACTTCAACTTGACCATGGTGGATGGCTGCATTTTTCAAATCCTGCATAAAGTTGGCGATCCGTGGCGCAATCTACAGTATACATTATATATATATATATATATATATATATATATATATATATATATATATATATATATATATATATATATATATATATATATATATATATATATATATATATATATATATAATCCCAGATTTATTTAACTAATGGCACTTAAATATACGTAAACACTTATTTAGTTTTGCCACTTTCGGTTCTCCATAGTTTATTAATATTTTGCTTTTATTGCTTCTAGTAAGATAAGTTAAGAAATCAACTGTGGAAAGGGAGCCGATTGCAATAGGGCTTGGTATTCACACGTGCATTTTTTTGTTAAATCATTCTTTTGTATGTATGCATTTTTGTAGTGGTCTTCATTGAATTTAGCACAGAAAATGAGAATGGAGAAGTGTAAGGTTTGAGTTTAAATTGAAAACAAGACAGTTGCGACCCTGTCAAGTTGCTTTCCAGGAACGAGTCAACATATCGTAGCAGTGAGTAGTGTAGTGGATAACACGTCGCCGTGTGCAACATTTATTCTTCCACTAAAGCCCCACTCGCGGCACTCAATTTTTTTTTTTTTATGCTTTTCAGATTTTCCCTATGTTTACAATTTCTTGCAGAGATATTTGTTTTGCTTTCTATGTGGCTTGTGACGACTCTGCAGTTGGGAAACAAAAAACATGTCAACAATCGACTGTAACACTTAATTAGCTCACCACGTAAATTTCATTTGAGTCTGAAATAACTGCCACTCCAGATTTCTCCTACGTTCCAAAAGCATGCATGGCAGGTGTATTGGACATGCTGAATTGTCCTTAGGTGTGATTGGGTTGTTCGTCCCAGTGTGCCCTGCAATTGGCTGGCAACCACTTCAGGAGATCTAGTTCTACATAGATAATGAATTGGTATTTTCGCATTCATAACGTGGAAGACTGTGTGGTGAGTGCCTCTGCAATTCACGCTCCAGAAGTGATTGAGCTCAAATGTTGTATGTATATTCCCTTTGACTTATGCAATAAGACACAGTAAATACTGTAAGTATAGTTATCTTCCAAAATATATTAACACACTGTGGTCAAAGACACGTTTTATTTATTTTTGTTTCACACAATCACCTGATTCCAAAACAATGATATGGATTCTGGTGTATACAGCTTTCGTGATGGTCTCCATCGACACGTAGCCACGCAAATCTTTTATGATTTTCATCGAAAACAACTGCATGAGGAATGGGGAAACTGATTTTGCCAGTCCCACTATGAAGGAATAATCCCAATGTTATAAATTCAGAAAAAGCGTATTTCATAATATAGCTGCCAACATTATGATCCCAATTATACTAACTACTCACCACACAGCAACCAAAATGTGTGTATATTCTGTTTAATGAGAAAATCAACATTTTAATTTCATGAAACCATACACCTTGGTAAGTTAAACAAATGATGCCATAAACTCTATTGATGAAGTTATGTTACATCAAATAGCGGTTAATTGCTCATGCACACGTTTGGTGACAGCAAACGGTCCATTCAGATCACTTGGGTCAGTGCAAGAGTTTCCGGTGAAGTCATCCAGATCCAGAGACGCGACAAAGGCTCCCGCATAGTTGTTATTGGTTATGAAACTGACCTGTAGGACCCCCCCCACCCCAAAAAAAAAAATATATTATGCATATATTCAGGTAAACAAACTGCATACATACACCACATTTGGCAGAGTTTGTCTACCTTTGCATCAATGTCGGCTTGGTTGTCAAAGGAAAATCGAATATCTGCCGGAGGAGGGCCTTGCAGAGAAGAGCACACCTGACGGGAAGAGCCATATTTGAATGATGCAGTATTTCCACCAGTTGTAATGGAAGCTGCTGCTGATTCACTGCTTCATATTTTACCTCATAACGAGCCCAGTAGCCTGCTGGCAAAGTAGCCAAGCTGCTTTGTTCCGGTTCAACTTTGCCCTCAGGGTCAAACGTAAAAACCTGTCCAAATACTCCAATCCCCATGTAAAGCTTACCAGCTGGGGCTCCTGCGTTCTCCCAGTATTTCAATGCGATGATCTGAAGTATACAGTATTGGAAAAAAGTTAGAACAGACATGGTGCACGAATCATAGACAGCTATAGCATAAATAGCATTGTTACTCACGGCCTTGTTGTATGAGCCACTTGGAGTGCTGAAAGATGGTGTCGCTCGCGCAAAGTATTTGTCAATATCTGATGTCATCACATACAAGTAGTCTACATCACTGATAAAACACAGAGGGGTTAGTGCATAGTAAAAATGAAAGAGCACATTCTGGAAATTGTTTTGAAGCGCGGCATTACCTGCCAATGGTTTGGACCTCATAACTCCTTTCAATGGCTGCGATATCAGCAGCGACACTAGCTGTGAGCAGTAGCTTTTCTTGTCCAGATGTAAGAGCCTCTGCCTCAATTTCAGCTCTGAATTCCTGTACGAGAGAGAGAGGCTTTGTGAAGTTGACATGCCTTTGACAATTCCCGCAGTAGATGGGAGTATCTTATTTTCGATCATACCTGGATGAAGGAAGTAAAATCAGTTTTAGCCACTGGTTGGCTTTTTTCATTCACCCATAGGATGTTTATTCCATCAAAATTATGCTGTCTCAAAGAAGTAATTGTAGACAGAATGAAAGTGTTCCTGTTTGAGGGTGAGGCCATCATGTCTTGGACTCTTGAACATGAGGAAAAACAAGTACTCATTAACAATATTGGCAAATCAGACATTACATTGAATGCAGGCAGACACAGTGGGCAGCTTGTCTCAATGCCTTGCAATTATTGAGTCAGTCAATGTACACACATACATACATACATACACACACACACACATACACACACACATATATACATATACAGTATATATATATATATATATATATATATATATATATATATATATATATATATATATATATATATATATATATATATATATATATATATATATATATATATGAATTAGGTAGGGAAACAGCCATCATCATGCTCTTTTCCAGTATCCAGTAGTATATCACAATTACTACACATCTTAACTTACATTCGAAATGTATTAATATTTTTAAACTGTCTGATGTTGCAAGGTGAATTGAGTCATTCAAGTAAAGCAATATAGTGAGTATCGCACATCTTAACTTACATCGCTCTTTTAACCATCAAGTTGACCTCCAAAATGGTTTTCAGTTGTGGGCTACTGTTGGAGCAAAAAGGTTTCATGAGTTATTATTGACATTCGTAACATGAGTTAGTCAACAAAAATGCAACTACTCAATTTCTTGACCTTAGAGCAGTGAAGATGGGAATTTTTACAATGTCTTCCGCCTTTGCTAAAATTGTATAATCTGGTTTCATGGTGACGAAGCTGTAGATCAGCTGAGTACAGAGGGTTGTGTCGACATCTGAAATTTCAAATTTTCTGTTTCCAACATTTTGGTCCGAAGTGCTTAAATAGTGACACACGACGTTTTGAGCAGAGCCTGAAACATTGAGAGAAACCACTTTGTGTTTAATTAAAAGGGTAATCATTATTATGGTACATTTGGATTTTACAAACTTGATCATTGGATCCATAATACTTGGCAAGACACAATCTTACCCAACTGAGCGGTGATTAGACAGACACCTGCAAATTGGCATTTTTCATCAGATTTGGAAAAACCACTGACATTATGCTTTCTTATTTGCAAATTACCTGCAAGAAGAATTAGCATCTGCATGTTGTTCCTGTAAAGGAAAAAAAAAGTCAATTTTTACAAGGTAGGCTGTGGGATTTAATTTAAATATAATAATTATACTCGTGACTGCTGGCAAAAAAAAAAAATACATAAAATGTTGAAAACAAATAATAATAAAGATCTCAGACAAAGTTCCAAAGGGATGGTGTTCAGAAACAATGAAATACATGGTGATATAATTTTGATACTGTATATTGTAGAACATAGTTACAATTGGGCTCTTTTCTTACTTTTGTTAGAAGCCTAAAGATTTGATGAGCGTCCAAAGAGGATCTGGAACAACTGGAAAAGTAAAAAGAAAAGACACAGATTTGTTTACCTATTTACAGTAATCAGTACTCAGAAAATGTTGCTCAATACTGCAAAATTGTCACTATAGGATATGAATTGTGCAGACTTTCTGTCTTCTATATTTGAGACCATCCACCCTGACTGAATCCTTTAATTTGGACTTTTTCACTTTTGGTGAGATCTCGTTATTTACTATTTATTCTAGAAGGAAACATTTCTAATTGAACTCAAAATCTTCCATCCAAATGAGCTGAGTTTCTCAAAAATGTATGAAGCTCAAACTAAATTTTTGGTCAAAACAGTTTTAGTTCAAACAGATAACAGACATTGTATTACAATAAAAAAATGTTTTAACCAACATCTAGCATACAAAATTAGTAAGAAATGAAACAATCATTTAATTGTATACTCACCAGGAAAAATGCTGCTTTTTCTCTCTCTCTCTCTCTGATGATGGCTGAGCACTGACTGGATGGTCACACGTATTTATACTCTACACGTTAACAGTTTGTTGACCTGGTACGGAAATTGGCTAGATCTATCATTCTTTCGAGAGGCTCAGCATCCATTAGCAAAGGTATTTGGCACCTCTCTAAAAAAAACTCATGAGCTAGGTGTAACCAATAATAATAAAAAAAAAAAAACAATAAAAAAAATACTTTCGCTTAATCTCTTCATCAAATGACTGTAATTAAAAGGTCAAACTACAGTTACATTAAATGTCAGCTCCTGGCTAGTGTCGACTTTTGTTGACTCACTCAGTCAATTAACATGTCTGGGTCTTACGTGTCAAAAATCTGTCCAGATTCTCAGCGGTGTATTTCGGCATGTGCGACTTGCGGCCGCAGGATGCTGGCTAGAAAGTCGAAAAAGTTAGATGGTGTGCTAAAAACTATGATTTTTTGGGGGGAAGTTTGCACCTCATTATGGTTGTCCCATCTAGTCTGTGGTAATGCCGGAAAAAATGCACCACATCATCTCATAATGGTTTCATGTTTACAGTCAATATGAAACTGGCAGATGCAAAAGCATGATCTTGAACACTATATATCAGGAGTGTCAAGCTCATTTTAGCTCAGGGGCCGCATGGAGGAAAATCTATTCTCAATTGGGCCGGACAGTATAAGAGTTTAAAGAATTTCATGAAATAAAAAAGAAAAAACGAGTTGGAAACTCACAAAGAGGTCATGATGTTACACGGACTAGGGATGTGCTGCGTGCTAATTGCTGAGCTGTAAATAAAGTCAATTTGAAAAGAATCACAAAACTGATTGTTTATAATACCAGATGGACCAAAGTTGAATATCTGGAAATGGCCCAGACGGTGACCCCCACTCATTGTTAATCTCATCAGATCGATTGAAGGATTTGAGCTGTGTTGACTAGTAGCACATCAAGGTGAGATGTTAATGCTAAAGCAACCGCTTGTAAAGTGTTCCCCATTCCGTCACTGAAGCGATCAGCTCTAACTCAAGCGTGGCAACTGGTCACTTCCGCTTTTAAGTTGCAGTGCTCATCTGGGCAACATTAAAAGGATGCATTTTTGTGCATTGTAATGTTCTTTGTTGTCCGGGCATGAGGAAGACTGCGGAGGAAGATTGAGAGAGCCAGTTAGCGGTTGTCAAACACAAGTGTAAGTTATGGCCGACAGCAGCTCTTGACAACAGTTTTTTTCTTTCTTTTCTTTCAATAAAAGAAATGATAGGACAGACACGCTTCAGAGAATCATTAAACATGCGCGGAGGCATTTCAGTATCCTATTCAATTTTACAGTATTCATTTTTCAGTAGAGAAAGTATTGTCTCACGCATGTGAGTAATATGTGAATTGATTTGGAGTTTGCATTCACTGTATTGTGTTTAATCTTTGTTGGTTTTATTTTGTTTTGTGGACATGCTGACATTGCTTTCTGTTCCGTATGAATAGCTGTTCTTATGGTTAGCTCTTTCAATCCGCATGTGCACGCAAGAGAGCCAGGAGAGTCGGGTGTGAGGGAACGTGGAAGAGGACATGACTGAATGCTATTCTTGTCTTTGCTGATCAATTTAGAAGGAAGGCGGCAGAAATATTGATCACGGCCTCGGACCCGCAATGGGGAAAAGCTTAATGCTTACACAATAGTGGGATCAGTCCTGCTGAAACTACATTCAACAACAGAATCAAATGTATTTAAATTTGCAGCTATCGTGCATCAGAAGAGTTTCTAATAACCGATAAGACACGGCGGATGAATTTCCACCAGAACGGGCTTCAGGCACTGCGCATAGTGCACTTAGCTGACAGGAAGCGTATTGGTTTGTTGTGTTTTTAATATTGATTTAATTACATTTTACATTGATCAAAACCGTAGTAAATGAGAATCTCAATTCATATGTGAAGTGATATTTTGGAACATCGAAATGTTGGCACCATTGATTGCTCAAGAGCCATTTTTTTTCTATTAAAGCAAAAGGTTTTGCGTTGTACATAGGTTTTCATGTCATTAAGAAGCCTGTTCCATACTTGGAGGGCCTTAACTGTGAAGGAGGATTGTCCAAAGGCAGAAAATCTTTGTGGAATCTTACACTTCCCTATGGAGGCAGATTTTAATGATCTAGTTCTCTGTTTGGAATAGGCTACCACATATGTTTTGGTGAAACCGTAGAGAAATGTGTGACCCTTGTGCTCTATGCACAAATGATAATTCTGAGTAATGAAAACAGAGTAGCTACACATCAGAGCTTCAGAACTGTTAACATAGCGGCTCTAGGGTCGTAAGCGCCCCTCCAAAGTCAAGCATGCTTGTACTGTTCATCATAATTTCACTTGAAAGAAAGAAAGAACGAAAGAAAGAAATGGAAAAAGAAGAATATCCTTGAATAAAGGAAATGAAGTGATAACAATCAATTATTTTCACATGTTGATCAACACCTCCCAAGCCCCAGGACAGAAAACAAAAATCTTACTGCCATGCCTGACCTTTTATGTTTTATGGCATCAGCACATCATTTTCATAGATGATCTTGTTGTAATTAATCTAAATTGGTAGGTGTGGATGCTTAGCAGATGATAAGCCTTCCAAGTGCGATCAGCACTTTGCATTGTGTGTGGGTGTGCGTGTGTGTGTGTGTAGTTCTGCTTTCCACAGGGCTTGAAGTGAGGTGGTGTTTTGACAAGTTAAGTCACAATGCGTGAGAAAAGAAAACTGCAGAACTTTTTCCGTCATTCCATCTTTAAATGTGGCTGCTGCACACGACAGTACAGTATATAGGTCCTTGTCTATCACAGTTGCGAGAGCAATGCTTTGGTAATCACATGGTCGAACGTAATGCATATTTCTGATGGTTTTCAACCTTTTTGGTTTATTCATGAATATTCTCCTCTCAATGTTTTGTTTCTTTCTTACCATATTTTTCAAGCTAAAGACTGCAATGTTTTGCTCATGATTTGAGCCCTGCGGCTTGTAGTCCAGTGCGGCTTATCTGCATTTTTTTTTTTTTTAAGCAAATGTGTGTATCTGTTCAAGGTGTTTAATTATGGAACAACTATTATATAGAACTGAAAAGATATCATTTTTACTTGCCACTAAGGTTAGAGAGTCACGAAATTTCAATTCTCTGCCTGTCCTTGCACATGTGGTAGAATTGACAATAAAGCAAACTTTGAACTTTGAACTTTGAACTTTGATAGTCTGAAAAATACAGGACTTGCTTACATATTAGCACGACAGATCTACAGCCGAAAGTGCAATACTGCAATTATGACGTTTTTGTCACTGTTAAACCTACAATCCTATGTCATTCTGAGTATATGTACAGTATAACTTACTGTTATGTTGCCATAGCACAAATGGAACGCCAAGAACCTTAGAGCCACACGCAGGCCAATTGACTTGAAAGCCTCATTAATTCATGAAGCCTCCTTTCATCCTTTCCGTCATGAAACCTAAAATAATTTCAAGGTTTCATCTGCTATAACTTCCACTGCACAGCAGGTGTCAGTAGGGAGCTTATATGAATGAAGCATGGTAGTGTAATGAACCTGCAGCAGCACCTCAGTGGTTGAGTAAAAATTATTTTGCCTATGAACGCTCAAAAATACACAAGCCAAGAAACAAGCATTCAAACAAAACTCACATGTGACAGCGGGAGCTGGTTGGAAGACAAAAGGGCCCGGGCCAATGAGCAGAGGTGGAGGCAAAATACCTAACAGTCAAGAAACTACATTAAAAAATACAACTGCTGACAAAAGCACTGATCACTTCAAGCCTTTTAGAGCCACTTGCAGTTGAAGTTTATCGTTTTTGACAGTGATTCTCAACTTTTTTCAGTGATTTACCCCCTGTGAAATATTTTTTTCAGCCAAGGACACCTCTACCAGCACAAAGCATTGCAAAAGA
This sequence comes from Hippichthys cyanospilos, assembly GCF_059441005.1. NCBI lineage: Eukaryota > Metazoa > Chordata > Actinopteri > Syngnathiformes > Syngnathidae > Hippichthys > Hippichthys cyanospilos. The sequence goes on along the minus strand of NC_142370.1, from coordinate 24,896,363 downwards.
TGCATTCAGTGTCTAATTTAAAACTTTTAAAATAACGAACATAAAACTTTAGAACAAGGTGCATGAATATGAAGTTAAGGGTTAGGGTTAGGGTTACCCTCAGGGGTACTCGTACCCCCATTTGAAAACCTCTGGTTTATGCAATAGTTTCTTGAAAATCCTAGCAGCACAAGATGGGGCAATATTGCACTGAATTATTCTTTTTTTCTTTTTGCCCAAATCCTTTCACTGTAGTGCTACTGTCAAGTTAGTTTTAAGACATCTGACAAAAGTGTTTTTTTTTTTTTTTTTACTTGTACATCATAAGACAACAATAACACTACTCCGACAGAATACATCAAATAAGCAATACAGAGTCACAATGCACAATGAGTCACAATAGACGACCTACGCAACTGCGCACATATACTTGCACACACAACTTGTGCTTAGCCGTGGTCGTAATCAATTTCTTTTCCTACTTCAATCCTAATTAAAATGAAGACCGAACGATGTTTATGTTATTTTTAGTTTCTAGACCTAACATTTCTTTGGAACTTCTCATCTTCTTTTATCGTGATTTTTCATGGTTTAAACAAAAAAAGCCTAGGACTTTTTTTTTTTTTTTTAAATTCCAGGCTGTTAATTTGTATGTTTTTTAAAGATTTTGAGTTAAAGACTGTCTAGTCTTTTATCCCTATTTTCTTGCACGGTTTGGAAACTTCTGCGTTTGGCAGTTGTTCTAAAATGCATAAAAAGTTGAGTTTGCGTCACAGCTGGCGGCCATGGGATGAAGAACACGCAGGAATTAGTATTGAGGCCTTCATTTGGAAGGACAGACCACCGAAATGTCGTTAACTGTGCTCCTTTTTATTTCGCGGACCAAGAAGAGAATGTGTTGCCACTTGCGCTAAAATGGGTGAGTGCAGAACATCAGATGGCTTTTTAATGTGTGGGACACTCCCTTGTCAGTCAGTTTACCTCTGAAATGATTAGAAGAATTGCCTGTGGCATTTTGGATTTTAAGGACAGTGAGTACTTTTGTCATTGAAATGTATTGAGTGAGAGCGAAAGATGATAAAATTAAAAATATTAGTCTGACGATTCTATTATATGCAGTGGTTAAAGCAGGTGTAGGTTGATGTAAGACGTTCCTATGAAATTTGGTGAGATTGATGGCACTTTTGTCAAGGAGTGACATGAAGCTCACTTACAGTAAGTCTGGGTTTATCATGCAGTAGGATATGTTGGCTTTGACTGCTCCTACAGAAAGTTGGCTTGGTGCTAAATAAGACTGTGTTTAATCTCTTTGAACAAAACAACCAGCCAACGTTTTACTGAGCATGTCCTTACTTTACCTCTGTGCTTTTGATTTCCTCATATTTGGTTGGACGGTTCAGAAAGTAAAACGTTGTCACTGGTCTCGTAATTTGTCGTTACAGTAAATATCCTCAACAACGAAACCTGCTTGCGCAAAAAAAATCCCCCAGTTAAAAAAAAAAAAAAATCCATGCATTGAAGCCTTTCCCACTTTCTTATATCCTCGTACAAAGAAAAATCCCCATTGCATAAAACGAAATGTTTTTTTTCTGCATTGGCATTTCACTGAAATTCACTACGGCGAAAACAAGCCTGCAGCAAACGTCTGGCTTGGTTTATACTTGACACGCCGTCATGCATTTTGCAGCACCTTATACTTGAAGCGTTTTTACCCCGCAGTCAGACGATATTCTCCCATGCTATAGGTGGCAGCCAATGGAGTCTGCGGCATACAAGCAACACTATAACAGAATCCTCGTCGAGTCAAATGATCTAAACAGACTCCTCAGCCTTCCACAACGTGGTGCTCGCCAGGAGTGGTTTACGGTATTTAGATCACGGTATTGCTTTTCAGACCAACTTCTATAAGCGCTAATTTGTCCGCCATGTTGTCCGTTTGTAAAGAAATTCCGAAAGATACGGGCTGCAGAAAATCTGGCCCGCGCGAAGGGCCGCGGTTCCGAAATCACATCATTTTGAGGCGTGGAGCCGTGTGGAAGTCCCGGACGTGTCGAGCTTAAACCAAGCTTAACACTTGAAGACAGGATAAAAGTCATAAAGATGAAAAATGGATGAAGGAAAGTGAAAGACACTACGCAAGAAATTGATTTAAGCATGAAAATGAATGCTGGTTGTAAATTTGGCAATTTCTTTCTTTCTTTCTTTCAGTCTTAGGTGGTTTTGCTTTTGACTTCATATATTGTAGATTGCACCACTTTTTGTTTTTTTTTTAACATTGGCGACATAGATTTGCAATGATTAAAATTCCCCTGTTGTAAAAAATCTCTGGCTGCGAACATGAATTCGTTGTAAAGGAGCTCTACTGTATATTAGAATGCTTGAAATGCTTTCTCTTGTGAGCGGCAACAACCGCACCGTTTAGGTCTGTAATTGTGATACAAAAGGAAACCCTGCCAAAGTTACCACGTAAACAAACATCTTCACCGGAAATCGCTCCCACTATCACTCCCTCCTCTAATTTACTGAGTGCTACTTAATCGCACTCATTCGATCCACTTTTCGGAAAGCAAAATGAAACCATGTACGTATTTTTAAAATTTTTATGGATGTTCTTTTTTGGCATGACCTATTGTCATATAATATCGCCATTCAGTTTTATTTGGCAGGGGTGCATTACTTGCATGAATGAGACCAGAAACTGACCCTAAATAAGGACACCCAGGCACACACAATTACACATACAAAATTTCAGTTCAATATTGCAGTTTATTGACAGACGCAATACAATACATATCTACAGACAAGATAATACGCACATGAAGTAGCGCAGGTGATGTTTTATTTATGTTGTCGCCATATACAGAAAGCTTCAGGCTTATGTTTGTGGACTTCATTGAATACATTCAGTGCCTCGCATTTGGCCAATCGCAGCACTTGCATTTGCCGTTAAAAACCAGATCGGCCGGACATTTCTGGATGAAAGTGCGCCCGTGGAAGCATTGATAAAAGGAGTTTTTGTCATTGCTGTTCTCATAAAGATTGTCGGCCTTGTCGGCGCAGAAACCACTTCCAGGACTGATAGTCGTGATGATCGGGGCAGCGGTGGTCTCTGGAGCCACTGTGGTCTGAGGCGCTATCGTGCTTTGGGGCGGTGCTCTCGTGGTCTCTGCCGTCATTGGGATCTCTGGTGCCATTGTGGTTTTATTCGGTCCAGTTGTGGTCTCTGCTGGGTTTGTTGTGGACTGCGGTGGTGTTGGGAGACCTAACAGGATGAAGTAGAAATCTGAATAAATTCATCACAATCTATTGGACTTGTTCAAGGTATTGTTTTGCAGAGAATTCCCGACCTGAACCCAGAAGAGAGCGAAGGTAACTGATGAGCGGGTATTTTCCTTGACCGCAGAACTGTCCGGTAAAATCATCAAGATCCAACGCCCAGACAAAAGCGCCACCAAAGTTTTCTTCTTTCAGGTAATGTGTCTGTGGGACATCATTGATAACGTGCTTCGGTTTTAAAGGGCTTTCAAGAAAAAAAATAAATAATAATTGCATGTTCTAGAATCTAGATCCTTACTTTGTTGTAACAGCGTTTCTTGGTAATAATCCTATTCAATAGCCTATTTCCAACCCTTTTAAATGGCACATCATTTGTAGGCAACTTGCATTTGTGCTGCGAGCATCAAAGCTGAGTAGCGCAACTCAGTTGGCGCAAAGCAACTAGGCGTGTCTTGTTTTGAAACATTCATGAAAGTAATTAATTAGTAAGTAAGTAAGTAATTGAAGTAAGTAATTGTTACCTTGATTTCAAAGCTCTGTCTGTTATCGAAACCAACCCACTCGTTGCCTTGAACGGCATACGGCACCCTCTGCTCTTCGATCCAATGGAGACTTCCTCCTCTACTGAGGAAAGTGCAAATCTGTTGACATGAAGTAAATAGTCTGTTCAAACAATCTGAACAATGGCAAATGACTGGGTGTGTCATAATAGCCTCCAAGTTCAGATTAGGCTGCACGTGAACCAGTATGGCAAAATTTGACGAACGATTCTTGTCTTGTAGTTCCCAAAAACTGTAATGTTCAAGTATGCAATGAGTTCCTACTCAAATAAACACACCAAGCTACAGTTGCCTAAGGTCAAGAAAGCCAATGTTGGCAAGCGCAACTATTTCTGGACGAATGCTTTTGATTTTCTGCCTGCGTTAACAAAATATACAATATAGCGCTTTCTTAAGCCATTGGGTTTAATGTAATGTCAGTCCACCCTTTGCAGCTGGAATCGTCTTCAACTCTTCTGCTTTCCACAAGGTTAAGGAGTATGTTCACTGTTTCGGAAGTACTATAGTGAGGTTAAATTCTGAAGATGGGTGACAAAGCCTTGCTCTCTGTATTTCCTCTACTTCGCTAATATAAATTGCAATCTGATGTTAGAGTTTGTAATCTTCTAATCATCATGTACAGTATTCCAAAGGGTTTGTTTTTAATTTTAATTTCATCATTCGTTGTGTGCTGAAAACTAGTGGCTTAATGGCCTTTTTTTTTTTCTTGGGGGGCGGTGTCACATTCCCTCTAAAGTCCCAGCAGATATAACTATGGAGCCACCATTTCAAAGCAAAGATGGTAAAGCAGCATTTTGGTGTTACGCTACACGGAAACGGAATGAACTGAAAAAGTAGAAATTAAGTACTGTTGGCCCACAAAGTAAACGCTTTTTAACCCTAATGTTTTCAATATCAATTTCACTATATATTCTTATACTGATTTTAGTAAGCGTCTTTATTTTTATTATTTCTTTACTTAGCTTTCAAATGACTTTAACTCTTTTGTTCATGAATACTTTTAAGTGTCTTTTAAATGATGTGAAGCATATTGAGTTACCTTCTGTATAAAATGTGTTTTAGGAAGAGAGCAACCTTGTTTTTTGCTCAGAATGGTTATTGTAACTTATTTGTTCTCTTTTTCATTTGATGAAGTTTCTTTTCTTTTCTTTTTTTTGTGGTAACTTTCCATTGTTGTAATGTTTACTCACCACAAAGCATTGATGATTACCAAACACTTCCTTATGTTACTTCCTCATTTTACCTACTCTGAATACTTTCACAGGGCATTCAGAAAGTATTCCCAGTGCTTCACTTTTTCCATATTAAGTCATATTACAATCAATTAAAATTGTAATAATTTATTTTAATTTATTTATTAAAAATAGAAAACTAAGAAATCACATTTACGTGATTTACATCCACGGCCTTTGCTTAATATTTTGTCGAACCACCTTTTGTCGCAATTACAGCCGCGAGTCTTTTTTTTTTAATATGATGCCATAAGCTTAGCACATCTATCTTTAGCTGTTTTGCCCATTCTTCTTTGCTGTTATCCTCAAGCTCCATCAAGTTGTATGGGAGACATCTGTGCATAGCCGTTTTTCAGGTTTTTCCAGAGATGATCCGTCAGATTGAAGTCCGGGCACAAGTTGCAAGTCTACGATTACTTCTACCACAATTCCTTCGAATTCATGGTTGGTGTTGTGCTCTGACATGCGCATTTAGCTGTGGGACAATATATTTATTGGTGTGTGCCTTTCCAAACCATGTCCAATTTTACTGCAGGTGGACTCCAATTAAGCTGGAGAATCATCGCAAGGATGATCAGTGGAAAAAAACATCCACCTGAACTCAATTTTGGGCTTCATGACAAAGGCTGTTAATGTGAATGTAAATGTGATTTCTGAGTTTTCTATTTTTAATACACTCATAAATTGCCCCCCGAAACGTTTGTGACATTGTCATAATTGGGTATTCTGTGTTTGATTTTGTGATTTTTTTTATGTGTAAGACAGGAAATTTAAACACAGTATGTGAGTGATTTGCACCATTATTTTAAGCTGCACCAAAATGTCCCAAAGACGAAGGATTTAAATCCTTCTCCGGGTTGAACCACTGCTTCACTTGGCCATGGTGTGAATTTTGTTTAAAAAAAAAGAAAAAAAAGAAGAAGAAGAAGAAAGAACAAGATCATTTGCATGCACTTTTTTTCCCCTACCTAATACATTACCAAGTACATTCACCACACACCATGATCATCATTGGTGTGAGGTGAATGTTCACTGACCTCATAGTAGGACCAAAATCCAGCTTCACGCGTGTATGTCCCAGCTGCAGCCGCTCCGGAGGCAGCTGCGCCAACACCATCAGCTGCTGAAAGCGTGCGAAACGTGCGTCCGTAAGTTGCAAAACCGAGGTTGAGCTTTTCAAGAGGAGCTCCTTGGTCTCGCCAGTATTTCATTGCAAAATCCTTTGACAAGGGTGACAGAAATAAAACGTTTTGTGTAAGAGACATTGGCTTCACAGTTTGAAATAGAAGCTAATTGTTAGGTGAAAACGGCACTCACAACATTGTGGTAGATGTTGTCCCCTTGATCGGAAGAGGCCTGGTACAGGGGGCTGTTGTGGCCAGTAAACGCTTCCCATGCTCCGTGAAAGTCATAGGTCATGATATTGAGGAAGTCTAGAAACCTGTCAGTCACCACAGAGCATGACCAGAGAATTCGGGAAGTTCAAAATCAAAGACGACTGACTCGGCTCACTTTGACACTTTTGCAATCTCGTAACCGTTGTCAATGTTTCCCTTTCCAGCCGCGACGGCGGCTGTAAGTAGCAGGCGTGGCCGGCTCGTCCGTGTCGCTTCGTCTTCAAAGGCAGCCATTAATTCCTACATGTAATTGCACATCGATTTAGAGTCCTGTCTCAAGATAACAAACAAATGATTTCCTGCTAAGCCAGCTGACCTGACAAAGCACAGTGAACCTTTCTTTGTCCACTGAAGGGCTTCCTCGCGCCCCGGGGTATTCCCAGTCCAGGTCCAGCCCATCAAAGCCGTGCTGGCGTAAAAACTTAATGGAAGACTGAATAAACGTCAAGCGGTTGGCAGGCGTTGACACCATGGTGGTAAATCTGCAGGAATGGAGAATAGGCGGTTAAAATGCTTCACAAGATGTACCTGAGAGTTTTCTCAGTTGCTTTGATCACATTAGAATTGAAATTTGTAAAACAATAAGTGCGGCTAAAACAGGAACATTTCTAAGTTATGTTGCCAATGAAAAAGTACATTCTGGAGGCCTGTTTTGGTTTTTGATGGTATTGATTCCAAATCGATAGTTATTCCTTTTATGTGTGGCAAAAAATGATTAAAAGAAATACACATTTCACATTTTGCTGTGTGAACTGAAAGGTTTTCACAAACCATCTCAATGCTGCATACAACAACGTAACAATAAAGATTAAACGTGAACATGGGACCATCTCCTTCAAAAAATGATACTTTTATCTTCCTGGCTTTTGGGCCACAACTTTTCATCCACATCAAAGCAATCACTTGCTGTGAGCAGTGGCGGTCCATGCGTTTCACATTTACGCCTTCATTGATCTCCGACGCGATTAAATAACCCTCATAATACCATCGTTTATGATACCACGGCTAGAGAAATTATATACAGGGCACACGTAAGCGTTACTGGGTGTTGCATCACCTTAATTGTGTCCAACACAGGCTATCTTCAGGAGAATTTAAACATCAATAAACCCGCAGCAGCAATTAAATCTCATCACTGTATGTGATACTTTCAAAACTTATAAATAAAAGGGAATTTAAAATGATTTGTCCACAAAGGTTTATGAAGTCCACCAAGAGCATGCAAGCTCTATCAAGATTGTACGCTAAATTGCAGTTTAAAATAATAATATCATTTTATTGATTTACCATAAATCGAATATGATTAATTCATGCAGCCTGGCGACACAAATTAGCTGAATTCTGATTGGATAATAACTCTGGATAAAAATACACTGAAAGGAGCACAACCAAATACAGTATATTCTGTAGATATAATATGACACGAAATGAACAGAATATGGAGAATAATAATCATAATTAAGTATATAGGTAAAGTGAATAAAAATGAAATTGACTTTTATTAGAATTACGATGTCAGGTCATGCCAGGAGAGAAGGCCTTGGTGGTTATGACAGTCCACCACTGGCCCATTTTAATATTGTTGATCAACTTGACATAAATTATTGATGATGTAGGATGATGTAGGAATTAACAGTGTTCTACACAACCCTTTGCAAGTAGCAAAGCATCTGAAACATACCGTCTTGAAAGAAATGAGAAACTGCTTTCTTGATGTTCACAAGTGACATAATGATGTGAAAATTGAATAAAGCAAATGGTAAAAAATAGGATTACAATTGTGTTTTTTTAAACAAATCCAAGGATCTTTTAGATTTGGAAACTTACTGTGCAGTTCCAAAGTTCCATCCACCAACTGCGAGCAAAGTCTTCAGCTGAGGGTTTCTGTGTGATGACCACATTCATAATTTATTTGGTTATGATGTTAGGGAAGTATTTCCAATGCAAATTTAAGACATGCAGTACAGTGCCAGCACAGGTAATCTCATAAAAACGCATGGTACGTTCATTAAAGACTCTAAATTGTCCATTCGTAGAATTGAGTCTGAATGGTTGTTTGTCTGTTTGTAGCCTGGGGTTGCTTTGAGGACGGTTCAGGGTGTACCCGGCCTACTGCCCGAAGACACACACCCAATCTTGTGGGAATGAATGCAGTTCAATTATGTATTTTAATGATCATCTAGTCTAGTGGGTTGACCTGTTTGGCTTCCTGTTAGATTTTTATCCTCTCTAGCAATGAGATTTATTGCTAAAGTTAAAAAAAAAATCAAAATGGGGCAGTGTGCAAAATGTAAAAATAAATAAATAAATAAAATAAACTATCCTCAATTTTACCTTAAAAATGTGATAGTCAATAATGAAATGAACATTGTTTTTTTTGTTTTTTCCCCCCAAGTACTCTGTTAGTTTGAATTTAATGCCTGTAATATTTTATCCAAATATAAATGAATATAACTAGGACAGGGGCAACCAATAACTAGGAAGGTTAAGAATTGCTTAAAAGACGTTTTGAACATTTCACAACTGAGCAGGTTAATCATAAACACAATTAGAATGATCACACGCCCAATATACATACACGCCGTCTGCACCATTAATATTTTGTTTAGCGTAATGCTGTCAGAGTTGTATTTTAACTGTGATGTAAAATGTATTGGTGTGCTGGGAAGAGCTCCACTAAAGCTAAAGCGTGCATTTGCTTGACACCATTCTGCTCACAATAGACTTTACCTGCTCTTGAGTTGATTGAAGGATTTATACAGGATGTCATCATTCCATTCGTAAGTTGACAGCTCATTCAAAGGGCTGATGATTGAGAATGCGTAGATCAGGTGTGTGCAGAGGTGGGGGTCCACATCTTCTGGCATATATCTTCCGATCCCTGGCCTGTACTGGGACCAGTTAGTAAAGTAACAGACCAGGTTTTTGGAGGACACTGTTGGAAAGAAGAGGAATTAAATGAAGCTCCCAGTGTTGGTGAAAAGGGTATTATGAAAATAGTAAAGGACGTACCAAGTTGAAGGCACATCAAGAGGGACAGTCCTGAAAAACAAATGTAAAAAATTATATATATACATAAAAATACATAACATGTTCAGGATTGAATGAAGTACTCTTCTAGCTGTGGATAAATCAAAACATTGTATATATATATATATATATATATATATATATATATATATATATATATATATATATATATATATATATATATATATATATATATATATATATATATATATATATATATAAAACTTATAAATTATAAATAAATTTATAAATAAACTTACCAGCCAATAGTTTTAGATTAGCCATGTTTGAGGCCTGGAAAATATGAACAGAAATGATTGTCAGAGATGTCAGTTCTTCATAACAATAGTCTGAAATTCCGCTGTAAGAAGTTTAAAACATCTACATTCTTACCTGGTTTATTGCGATTGGCTGGTTGTGTTTGCCCTCTGCCTGGGAGTGGGTTTTATAGGACAGTTAGGAGGGACAAAGGCTGTGTGCCGCTGTGGTGAGAGAGATGCTCTCAGAAGCACAATTTCCGCTGAGAAAAGCAACCCATTAGTTAAGTACCTCTGATGATATCTATTTTTCTGGAAACATAAATCAGGATAACGCAACTGAGGTCATGTAAATACTCCTCTGTACTGTAGATAAGAACATCTTGATAAAGCTTCTCAAGATGGATTCACTTCGTCACAGGCAATGAATGGCACACTTGTAAACCACTGTCTCATTTTCTATTCCTCTTACATGCAAACCTCCACACTGGACTTTAACTTGCCCCACTGCTGTAACCCCTTTTTGCCTTCATTACACTTTTATATTAGTAACAAATGAAATAATTTGTTGATCTCATTTTCAATGTGTCCATCAGTCACCATTGTTTATATAGTCGCATGGAGCTTCCTGATTCGCCGGCTATAATGTACATATTGAAAAAGGTGACAATATATTGCAACTTGTCAACAATGACGAATTACAGTGATTTAACAATGCACCAAGGTTCATTACAAATTTTTAGATCTAGAACTTTTAGATCCTTTTGTGGAACTTTACTGATTCCCGACTGTAATTGTTCTGAGGAATAAAACTGGTTTTAATATAACTGCACCTACATTTATTGTTTATGACTCATGTGTATAGTAATCATGTTGTGATGATGTTTAATGTCTGTTTTCTCAAGAACACTGTTGCAGAAGAAATTCATGGGAGACACGATGTGCTCGGTGTAAACACTAACTTATCTTACTTTTTTGTGCTGGGGCAAGTCTCATTTAACGTTATTGAGAATTTTTGCTGACATGCTGGGCATTCCAGTGTACCCAGAGTTGGTTTTTTACACCTCTGACACAATGATTAAGGTGAGTTTGGGGACTTTAGACCAAGATTCAAGAGTCTTATTGTCACATGCATAGGAATGCTACGCAATGAAATTTGTATTCTGTTCACTTCCCCGAGCAGACGACATTTCATAATCGAGCAAATAATAAAGTAAGCAATTAAAAACAACAACAACAACAAAAAAACTGTAATAGACCAGGCCCAAGCAAGTTAGTTGTGGCACACACTCATATTTATCATGGGACACATTGTAGTTATACAGTAGTCAATTGTCGAAGACATTTTAAGTATGATCGTCAAACATTTTGAAATCTGAAGCCACTGAAAACCATTCAAAAGGGGTATTGAGAACAAAAAAATTGTAAAAGTTGAAGAAAACATGAACATTTTGCATTTCATCCATAAACCTAAAGTCGTACTTAACAAAAAACAAACAAAACCAAACTCTACCATGGAAGCGCATTGTAGATACATACCTTCAAGTTTTTTTTTTGTTTTTTTTTTATGTTTTAAAAGCAAGCATTCAATGTGACCACATCACAGTTGTATTTCAGACTATTGTTTTTCATAATCGAAATATTGCGTGATGATTTTGGTATATTCATTTTAAATCACCCTATATTTTTAATAGCGCCCCCTGGCCACAGCACAACTATCTATGTTGTATGCCTGTAGGGGTGGGTACATCTGCTTCCACATTGTCAAAGACTGTGTTTGGTACACTTGTACAGAATTGAAAGGGTTTGTGGAGCCACTTTTACGGGCAAGGAAGTCAGCTGTATTCTTCTCAAACTGAATCTGTTTATGATAAAAAAAAATAAAATAAAGGAAAATAACACTACATGTGCACCCAGTAAGACTACACTTTGACATGATAAATGGTTCTTTACTGAATTCTCAACCATGGTTAAATTAAAGATTGTAATTTTCACAAAAAAAAAAAAAAAAAAAATATCATGCAACTACTGTCCGATCACTGTTTCAAATCCAAAATAAAGTTTTAACCTTTGGCTCTTCAAATGTTGACATTGTTTCATTTCTTTTAGTCTCCCTCACCATCTTGTACAGTATCTTGACTTTAGCATTTTGCCATCCATGCAGCAATCATTGAGGTAATAACACGACTACTCTCTATCAGTTAACAATACCTTCCTTAGTGGTGCGGTGATATGATAAGTTTCTAGTTGCCACCAATCCACATGATGTAACAGTGAGTTGTCTTGTCGAGAGACATCGGTTCCAGGGTTCAAAACAATGAACACGTCATGCGGCAAAAATCCAAGTTTAATTTAACTTCACTGATAACTGAAGCCAGTAAGTATATTATTTATGCAATACCTTAACAACACTTAAGTGAATAATGAGATTTGTTTCTAAATACTTCATACGGTATATGTTTTTGAGGATAATTGTTGAAAACACATGCCTAGACTGAGAACTACGAAATAATACTAAACTGTGTAGATAAAGAATTAACTTGAGGGATATAGGCTAGTATAGATTGGCTTGGAATCTTTCACCAAGGTATGTAAATGTCATTCTTCAACTGGGCTCGTAACAAAGCTGAAATTAAGTATGGAAGACCCAAAAACAACGACTAAAATGACATAGCAACGCCCTGCAGCTTGCCCATCCACCACTAAATAGGAAGTAGGGCTCACATCAGTAGTTACCCAGCGCAATTGCAACATGCAGTTAGCCAGCTTGTATCTTTCTTTTCTACAATATGATGTCGTGGCTGCTTCAGAGCGACACAATTTTGGCCGTGCGTATGTAGGGGTGATGCCCATTTTGTGGACCGGGACTCGGCACTGGCATGAGATATATCACACGGTGGGATATACAGTAATCTGGCCAAGTTCAGAAAGGCTGTAGTCAGATTTACCCTTAGCGCGACTCCAAAATGTAAGATTTTTCACTTTATTTACAATACAGTAATGAATGTAAAATACAGCAGGCACTGTCTGGATATATTCTAAGTATCAAACAATTACCATTAGTCACTTAGTTCTTGTGAGTGGGTTTTAATAAGTCGCATTCAAAACAACACCTCATTTTCATCAGGCAGAGCTGCAAACAGTGACAAATTAAAATTAAACATTTGTCATCAGAAACGTCTTGAGATTAACGACCGTTTAATCATGGTTCAAGTATCCTAAAGGTTATATCAATAATTTGCAACTCCTCTTGACTGAAAAGGAACCAACGTATCATGGAATGTTCTTGTCCTGCGTGCCTTTTTTTTCAGTCCACACAATGAAGGGATTCACTTTTTGTTCCAGGAACTCAATCGGTACTCATGCAAATGTGAACGGAATTGCATGTATTCTCAGAATTACTCGATAGTTTGAATGACCAAAGTTTAACGTCCTCCAAACCACCTCGCCCCAAAGCTGCTTCGAGGCTGTCTCATGCTCCAGGTGGTCCTGAGAGTTCACTTGCAATTCCTTTTTACGAGGAGTTTCAAGCTAGAGAGTAGATGGCATTCATTGGAGAGTGCAACTCCAAACTGCCGCCAAAGTCCAGGTCCCTCACGTCTCTCCTTTGCGCTGTGTACTGACCGATGAATGAACCGTCCTCATTGAAGGGTATGTCACCCCCATCACCGTAGTCCACCAGGCTGTCGTCACTCTCTGACCTTTTCATCGCAGCCTCCTTAAAGGGCGGTCCTCTCTGAAGCCCCCTTTCCTCCTCCCTTCAAGTAAGAAAGTACAGGCTGCCATCAGGTATGAGTTGAATTTGTTTCATGCTTCCACTTGTGATGGTAAATGAAGTGGACTTACAGTATATAGCGCTAGCTACAGCATAAGCGGCTCAAAGTGCTCACATTCATTCACATGCATGTTCCTACACTAACAGAAGCTGCTGCCACGCCAGGTGTTGCCAGGTCTACTGGGAGCAAATTAGAAATCAGCGTCTTACTTAGGAACATTTTTTCCGTGTTGGGGATCTACCCCACACCTTTCCGTGAAAAACCAACACATTTTGAAATGACCATTTTATAATGTGCTTTGATGAAAATATGATGTGAATAAAAACACAGCTTGTGCCACAATAATTATTAGTTTCATTTTTCATGACCAGGGGCGGTATCATCAGCCATGCGGACAGACGGACGGAGAAGAAGTACAAAGTTATATCAATAATGAGAAGCTCTGAGGGTTGATGCTCAATTTGTGTAACAAAATCTGTTACTTTAGAGGATTAGGGTAACATTCTGACTATCGATGGTGCTACTCCATAGCCCAAGTACGGCATTTTTGATTGAGTGTTTGAATAAACTAGCGGAGTGGAAAATTGTGTGGGTGCTTTGAATACACGATGGGCGATTGTCTTTTTACGTTAAGTTTGACACTAAATTTCATGGCACCGCATTGCATATTGGAAATAGTCATACAGCCAGTTCCTCAAGTACTTCAGTACAATTGAAGCACACTCCTCTAAATATTTAAAGATATGCCGTCAGGGAGGTACTTAAATTTGGTCGTGGATTTGGATCCGGCTTCGACCTTCCTGTGTAGGGTTTGCATATTGCAGAGCCTGTTGCAGAGTTTGGCCTAAACCCACACAGACCTGTGTGGGTTTAGGCCAGCTAATCCGATTTCCTGTCAGATTCTAAAATCATACATGGTATGTATATCGGGCACTCTAAATTGAGCTTGGATGTGTACTGTATGTGAGTGCGATGACTGTTTGTCTTTGTGTGCCCTGCAAATAAGTAGCATACAATTCAGAGCGTACTCCACCTACTGCCTAGACCTAAAGCTCGTGACCCCCATGAAGTCGAAGCAGTCAAGATAATGATGGACAGAAATTTAACCCAACCAATCTGGAAATGCTGCATTTATGTAGAATGGGCATAGCTACAATAAACGGTACGTACCACCGTGGGTAGGACAGAGTCGTGACACGGGCAATCCTAAAGTACAGAAAAACAACATCCGTTCAGTTGATCAATCATTCAAAAAACAATTAAAGCTATTATTTGAATGAACTTATGATGAAGTCATACCTTTCAAGAGACCTTGTTGTTTACAGGTAAATACAAGGGTTGAGGGAGCAAGAAAAACAAATTAATGGAGAAAATAATGACTGATAACCCGTGAACCCTTATTTATTTCAGAAACATTGTGGCTTGCTACTTCAGCTTTTATGCGATTTGACCGAACGGTTTGTTCCTGAGAAAGCTTCAAATGCTTCCTGTAATTTGCGCACCAGCATTGCTTCTGCATAATTACATCGCAAAGGGAACTAAACAACATTAGAAAAAGAAACTAAATATGGAGGCTGCACGCAGAATGGTGCTGTGCTGGTGAGCCAGCTACATGTCACACAATAATAACATGTTTCCAGAGAGACCCGGTTGCTCTTAGTCTTACCGATAATCAAAAGAACCCTCTTGATCTATGTCATCCACGGGTTCTAATGAAATCTCCTTTTTTTCTCGTACTGCAATAAAAAGGAGTAAAAAGACAGTTGTGAGATGCCACGTAATAAGTGGACAATTTGCGGGCACAGAGACGCACCTGGATATTTCCCCCCTCGGCTTCTCTTGATGAAACACACTATCAGCAGCATGAGCACAATGAGCGCCACAGCACACATGATCCCAATGAACCAGCCCTTAGTGGAGATGTCCACCTGGTCCTGGGCGTAGACTTCGGATGGACAAAATACATGTCATCCCAACCCGGCACTCACAAACATGTAGATCACAATAAATGCAAACGGAGTTACTCTCGGTTGTGTAGTGCGGCGACTCCTCCGTGTGCCATTCGCCTAAACCTAACCGAGTTCGGGCGGACACAGAGAATCGGTATCGAGTGTAGCGGTCGTGTCGGCGCAGTGAGAAACTCGTAACATTTGGAAGGAACTCCTCCTCTCTTTGCTCCTCTCCTTTGGTGGCATTCACTATGGAGCGAGAGGAAATCCAATTTGGAGAATGCAGAAAGACTACCTCATTCTGAATGAATAATCACCTGTCTGGTACTTGAGGGAATAGCCAGTGATAATTCCGTTGGGTTCTGCTGGTAGGTCCCAGTCCACATAAATGCTGTCGAGGTGTCGCTGCTGGATCCTGAAGGATGTGGGAGCAGATGGCACTAAAGACCAAAACACAAAAGATGATGGCTTTCAATTAGGACGGCCATTTAGAGTGCCTTCAATAAAACTCCAACTCGTTGACACTTTACACTAGGGATCTACAACTTGAAGTTGCAGAGCAACACAGTTATGTGGCCTTTTCATTTGCGCTTCTTTGTCTTTCTTTGTTATTAGATTATTAATTTTGGCTTGATCCAGCTGGTTAATTAATTTTATGCAAATGAGGGGGAACTAAGTACACTGACCAATATGCATGAAGGCAACCATTTATTTTCATAATTCAAATCGTTCAACTACAATATTTTGTGTTCTCTTCACACTTAATTGGTTGTAGAAACGCACCACTCTATTGTTAGACAAAAATTACATGCACTGTTACCCTCACTGTTAAAACTGTGGATGTCAAAGGGATTTTTTGACACTTAGTGTTTTTTGTTTTGTTTTTTTTTCCTGCGATAGCGGCCCACAATGGCTCGTTGAGCAATTCAAGTTGTCAGTCCTTGCCCTGTTTTAGACATTTCTTACCTCCTTCCGGTGTAGAAAAGTGTACATTGTTGCTGGGCGGCCCTTCGTATCGACTGTTGGCCACTACAATGTACATTTTGTAATTGCTGTAGGGGAAGAGGTCCGTGAGAACCCCCGAAGGCTCAGGACCAGTGTCTGCAAACACTTGGGACCTCATCGCTCTGTTGACTCTCAGCCACCTTAGCTGGCTGCTGTCCCTCCAGTAGTATACCTGTAAAGCCAATATTACATTGTCCACTATATGAGCTGAAACCAAGTAGTGATAAACTATAAGGTAGATAAAACTAACACGACCTGGACATTTTGATTCTATTTGTTTGGTTGGCTCCTCCTTGCTATTGAATTTTTCTGTCATATAGGTGAATATTCCAGGTTTAGGCTAGCTAGCTCGCGAACTGCATTTCACAATCACGCCAGGTAATTAATCATGTGACCGAAGGGCCGAACTGATGGAAAACAAAGTAATGCTATATCCCAACGGATGAGGCAAGTTTTTAATCTTCACACATATTTTGCTGTTGGTTTTATAAAAGTTTTAAAACCTCTCAGTGTCAATTCAGACCTGATTTGGGCCATTGATCTAACCAAAAGCAAAAGCATAAAAAAACCACTTGGACGTTAATCATTACTATAGATGATCAAAACAGGTAGAGGTTCAAAACATCACCATGTGCTCATTACAAAGTGCATGAAAATGGGATGTATTCAATTGCAAAGTTTACATTAAGGACCCGTACGACCATCGGCACCCAGGTGTTTTAAAAACTGATGTGAATTCAAAGAGTACACACTTTCTCTCTGTAATTTTTAATTGCTATCTTTGCGTTCTTATCAAGCACAGTGCCATAAACTCAACAACAGTGTCTCTGCCCTTTTCATATCTGTCAACAGATGTTTTCTACTGACCATATAATAACTCTTATGCTTCGTGCAGATTGAAAGTGTGGCACACTTCCATATGCAGTCTATGCAGTTCATTTCGGGAAGCGTGGTTGCGTAACCCGCAGCATGTTTAAAGTGTTTGGAGGGATAGTTGAAATTGGATAGCTGAATTTGGAAGATAAGCACCAAGTAAGCATTATCTGGTGAGTTTGTTTACTTACCTGTTGAAGTGAGAACCTAGCTAGCTTGGAAAATGGCTGTAGAAAACATTGTTGATGTTTATAAAAAGAATTTGGAAACGGAGATGAGGAAAGCCAATCCTCTTTTCCATTGAGGCTGCGTACATGAGCAAATCCCTCTCTGGACTACCCCTGGACTAAACACCCACAAAACGAGGGGCGCGCCACCATTTTTCACATTCGGTTTTAACGAAACATTGCTGTGTACTGATCAACAACTCAACGTTACATCAACTAAAGGTTTTGTTGGATATTAGGTCTTTTTAGATCTTGATTGAAACCGTTTGTCGCGAGACCAACACACCTTGTATTCTTTCAATTCTCCCATGATGGCGCTTTGCGGCACTGGGTCCCAATGCGCAGTCACCTGCGTGCCCTGAATGTCTGACAGTCTCAGGTTTTGGGGTGCACTAACAGGACCTTTAGGAACACAGTAAGTCAACTGTTTAACATAATAATGACAGGGAGGGAAATGACAGAATGGCAGTGGGTTCCTTTTTCAAGGAGAAGCGTACAATTCTTATTCAGTGATAAGTGAAGTGAATTGTGGGACTTACGGTCTTCCCCGGAGTAACCGATGACAATGGGAGACTCCGGGCCGAGACCAAAGTCGTTAACAGCCTGAACCTTGAGCTCATATGGAGTAAAAGTATCTGCATCATAAATATAATATTTCAGCCATTTAGTGGTGGCATTCTTCCACTCCTCTCTGGAGTCTCTTCTTCGCCACCAGACAAGATATTTGAGGTGTGGCCCATTCCATTCTCTGTAAGTCAGAGGCTGAAAGAAAACATGTCTGAGGTTTATAGGGTCCATAGTACAGTACTCCAAGTATGTGCAAGTATGTTTTACCTCCCAACTAATCTCCATGTTGTTTCTCCATGTCCCAACTCCTTTTACGTTCTTCGGGATGACATCGGGAGCTGTGGACCAATCCATTAAATGGCTTGCTTGAGATCTCTTGAGATTCAAGCATGTACAGTAAATGCAACTTCAAGCATGTATTTGTAACACAAGTGCGTCTTGGTAACAACAATATTAGTAGCAAATGGTGGCAAAGGGAAAATATTAAACTTTGAAACCCACGTGCACCGCTGGACTGGAAACGCATCGACGGGCGACTTGGTCGACTCGGACCAATTTCGTTGATGGCAATGATGCGAAACTCATAGTACGTGAAAGGTGTAAGGTGCAGAATGACTGAGTTCAGGCTTCCAGGGTATGTTGACAAGTTCTTCCACTTTCCCGGTAGCCAGTCATCATCATCATATTGCACCAAGTATTCTGAATATAAAGACAAATGCAGTAAAGCATTCAAATCAAAACTGCTTGTGTTCTTCTGCAGGACCAAGCCATTTCTTTCATGAGTCTTTCTTACTTGTACAATACTCTAATTGAATGAATGTGAATTAGCAATGTACACTTTACAACAGCGATTCTCAAAATAAACAGGCCTGTCTCCTGGATCCCCCCCCCTCACCACCACCACCACTTGGCAAAGGTTCAGAGGACTAAATATAGTTTTTGCACGAAAGGTTCAGAACAGCTGGAAACCTCAATTGCATCTTGATGTATTAAGCGGCAAAGCTCCTACCTGTGATGGGGCTAAAGTTGCTGTCACCAGGGACCCAACTGAGTCGTACACTCCGTTCATATGGATCAGACAGCTGCAGTTTAGTGGGAGGATCAGGATAATCTACATGTAAGCACAGACGCAAGTGTACAAATGCCCTTGAAAGCCTGGCAAGTCATGTTGTTGATGTCAAGCCCGTTTTCCAAACGTCATACCCATCACCATTAGGTGCGCCGATGCCGAGCTTTGGTCCACTTCATTCTTGATGTCACACGTGTAGACACCGGCATCACCTCCGTTTACGTTGGTGATGACCAGATTTGATTCATCCAGGGATATTCTGAGATGCATATATGTAAAAGAAGACAACAAATTGTGAGAGATGTTTGAAAACCTTGTGACTTTATTATGCTTTGATGTGAAACACACACACACACACACACACCTCCATCCAAGTGTGAGTGACTTTTTGTCTTTCAACCATGTGGTTGTGATGGGAGCGGTGACATCTGCTTTCACGCCACACTCCAAACGCACATCGCTCCCTCGGATGACTTTCATATCCTGTGGTCTTTTCAATATCACGGTAGGTTCTGGGTACAAAGGCAAAGTCATCTCACCCGATACATGATTGTCCTATTCTGAAAAGTTTCTGTCATACGCGTGACGGCCGCAACATTGTGACAACTGGCGCAAGATTTTGCCGTCCGATACAAGAGCAATATCAACTATCCGGCATGTACAAAGGTACTATTGTTCACTTTTAATTGACATAGGCAAAGAGGCGTTAATATTATGCTACAGCAATTTGTACAGATACATGATCCGATATCTTATCATTGACACTTGGCAAATCAGCATGTGGCGTCACCGCTCAACGTTGTTTTAGATCTCTGTGTTGTCAGGTCACTTAATATTTAGATCACTAGGTGGCTTTTATAGTGTACAAGTGTAACAGCGGATGCAAAGCAAGTCAGTTGCATTCCATATTAGTCTGCGCTCTGATTTCTCCTCTTTCTGCCAGATTAAAAGTAAAACCCCCACATGTTGTTTCCCATTATTTATTGAGACAATAAAGAAGTATTACCTCAAGTTTATTATCGTGTTGATAGTTTACAATAATGTCTAAAATATCAGATAATTGTAATTGCCATAACAATAAAGAAAATGTAATTATAGCGAAGAGCTCAAGTCGTGTACCTTTGACCTCGATTCGGACTTGAGTCTCATCTCGGCCTGCAATATTGCTGACCACGCAAACATAAGTCCCTTGATCCTCAATCTGTGTGCGTCTTATCTCCAATGTGCCGTTGCTATGCGTCTTGAAACGATTTCCCTCCAGAGTCCCCTGGCCGTATTTGGACCTTTGGGAGTGGACCCGTGGTTGTAAAATAGACACATCACAGCAGATACAAATGACCAACAGTCAAAGTGTCAAACTGCAATTGCTCACCATCGCAGGTCGGGCACTGGAGAGCCAAAGTAGCGACAGTCTAAGAAGGTGCGACGCCCCTCTACCACCTTAATGAGGTCATTCCTTACCCCGAGGATACGAGGTGTCGCATCTAGTAAACACCATGGGTTGATTATTCAGTTGAACACATTATTAACAAATTTGATTACACTTTGCCATTTCTGTACTTCAGGTGAGATACAACCTTACTTGTTTTATTTTGACACACCGATAATACATGACTATGACTATTTCATCCAGGCTACTTCCTTCTCAAGGCATTGATTCGATTACAACTGGACTGTTCTGGTTGTTCGGAGGACACCGCTGTGTGCCTGAACAAGCCAGTTCATTCACTAGGTGTTGTTGTGTAAATAGCTGGGTTTCCACTAGTTCAATGCTCAGGACCACACTATTCGAGACCAAGACTCAAGGATCAAAGCCGAGGCTAGATCAAGACCATTCGAGACCAAGCCTGATTCAGTCCAAGAGCATAATGAGGCCAAGCCCGGAAAAATCACTTTTAAATACCATGGCGAGGTTGAACATTAATGCGTTAATTGGAACTTATTACATCTGTCAACCAAAACCACAGTCAGAAATGCCTCGGGCACAATGCCGTAAAGGTTGCAGTCATTGTGCAATGACTTGACATGTTTTACTCATCCATATATTTTCACACTAATGCAGTTGAAGAATAGGAGATCAAAGCTGGTCTCGACTGGTAAACCGCTCGACGGATAATGACGTGTCCGGCCAGTCCCAGATCGAAATGAGACTGTGGAAAAGTGGGCAGTTATTAAGGGATAAGAACAGATATCATACAAAATTGACGACTAACATTCACTTTTATTTATTTATTTTTTTCATTTTTGCACTTATCTACGTTTTAAAATCTGAACTATGTTTTAAAGTGTGTAATTTTTATCACAGACATAAAGGACTGTAATCCATACATTTACTTATAGTTGTATCCTCTACTTCTATGTAAATAAAAAGTGTGTCATTTTGCTACTTCTGTATTAAACTTGTCTCTTTTGACCGAATACATTTGAAAGAGGTAAAAACGGACTAAGAGGGGGAGTGAAACAAAAATACTGTATATTTAAGACACTTGTAAGATCCCTCGAGGATTGAAGTGTGAAATGTATGGTGTAGGCCACTGGTGTCAAAGTCAAGGCCCAGGGGCCAGATCCGGCCCGCCACCTCACTTTTTGTGGCCCGTGAAATGCTGATTTGACTTCAGGTTTCTGACTGAAATACCAAAATTGCAAGTTGTCTTTAAGTTTTAAAAATTTGGGGGAAGAAAAACAACAATTTTCTTATACCCCAAATCTGATTTCAAATCTTGGTACATTCAATGGGTGACCAACAAACTTAATATTTATTTGAATTCACAGTAATTTCAGCCCTCTGACAGAAGCTATAACTACAATGCGGCCCAAAATAAAAATATGTTTGACACTACTGGTGTAGGCCCTAGTATTGTTTCAGTCTTATTCTTATGATTATCTCATTACATTGTAAAGTTTTAAAGGTTACTGAACTAGTAGGTCTGATCAATGCAGCAATACCATTTGCATACAAAACACAGGCCTGATACTCACGCAGTACATTGACAAAAGCATTGGCCAACAAGTAGCCATAGGGGTTTGAGGCATTGCACTGGTAGACAGCTGTGTTGATAGCAGTCACACTGCTGAGGGTCAACATTTCTCCTGACACCTGCCTGTTGGGTTGTGGTGTCGCAGCTTGCAGGAAAAACAAGAACCAGACAGAAAGAAATGATTTGCATTCCTTTTTGGATGATTTTGCAGCGCATACTTCCTCGAAAACGTACTCTCGATCGGTTCTCCATTGATGAACCAGCTGATTGTGGGACGAGGAGCACCATCAGAGCGGCACACTAAGCGCCCACTTTCCTCGGGCGCCAAAACTAAATGTTGAGGCTTTTCTAACCAGAACGGTGCCGCTGTCAAATATATTCCTGTCAGTTGCCGGAGGAACTACCCCACAAATCAAATGCACGTTTCTCACCTTTGACCGTGACGGTTAATGTGTGCTGGATGTAGCCGATCTTATTGGTCGCGGTGCAGACATACTCGCCAGCGTCCTCAAAGTTGGCCTTTGGGATTTGAACCATCTTGTTGAAGTGTTTAATTCTCATCCGCGGGGTGACAGCCAAGTCCTCGCCATTTTTTGTCCAGGTAATATGAGGAGTGGGCCTGTGGATGATGAAAATAAAAGTCAGAATCAAAATTGCCTTTATTGTCACTGTATTTCTACAAGGAAATTTGTCTTAAAATTTTGATCTTACACTGATTTTACATCCACGTACTGTAAATCATCATAGAGATTTCATACATCGAGGCCAACGGTGTTTTAACAGTTAAAGGTCAAAACCCATTTTCTCCAGCATAGTGGACATATCGTGCCAACTCCTTGATTTATAATGGAAAATGTATACGACCATGAATTAAATCTGTTCTGGCATAACTTTGAATTCCCATAATTGCTTAATAATGACTGATTAAACTTATGGCCGTGTTTGGGGTTAGGAGCAAGCACAGCTGTGTTTTTCTAAAAATCGAAGGATGACCAAGTCAGACAAGATCATCTGCACTGGATAAGAAAAAGCGGTGATAGTCAGACAAGGCATCAAGGTACATGTTTGGTGAAGATAGTTGAGAGGGTGTGACCTGCTTCCTTACTGCAGGCATATAAGAGAAGCTCTGTTTTTGCCTTATGGTTGTTGTTCCTCTTAGAAACATTTTCAATCAATGTCCTGCTGGACAGTATTTCTGTAATTTTATGAATTTTAAGAACATGTATATCTGCCAGGCAGCACCGTGACACTCTGGTTAGCATGTCTACCTCACAGTTCAGAGGTCCCGGTCAATTCTGTCTTGCCCTGGCCTTCCTGTGTGGAGTTTGCCTGAGTTTGCTCGTGCGTATCTTCCCTTGGCACTCCGCTCGCCTCACATATTCGCAAAATATGCATGCTAGGTATATTGGACACTCTAAATTGTCTTTAGCTGTGATTGTTAGATTAAACGGTTGTTTGTCTCTGTGTGCCCTGCGATTGGCTGGCAACCAGTCCAGAGTGTCCTCCGCCTACTGCCCAAACTCAGCTGAGACAGACACTAGTAAACCTTGTGCGTACTGTATAAGCGGCTCTGGAAAATGGATGGATGTCTAAAAGGGAGCAAAACGCTTCCTAATGTACGTGGAGGACGCCACGATTAATGTTTGAATGTTTTCGAGCCATATGTGGTCATTTGAAAAGACTCACACTCCTGCAGCTATACATTCCAGCAGTAGTTCCTCCCCCAGCAGCACCAGAACAGAACTGGATAAGCCTTTAGGAGACAACCAGGTGGGAGCGGCCTCCACAATAGCTCGTGCTGCAGAGGGCAACAAACTGGATCAACATCTGCCTCACAACAACACTTGAAGGTTTGACTAATGTCTAAAACACAGAAAAGTATTTTTGAAATGTAACATTTTGAGATGTGATATCATTCCTGGAGCGATGTAATTACATGCTCCTACTTACTCGTGAGAACCTTGACAACCACTGGCATCTTTTGCTGGATGGCGTTCTTGTAAGGGAAACGGGCGCTACAGCAGAAATCTGAGGCAGAGTCGTTGAATAGGACGTTGGAGAAATACAGATCCCCGTTGACTCCCATGGATACCCGACGGTCCTGTCGCACAGCGTGCATGGTGGGGAACGCAGTTTGAATTGGCCAGTTAAAGGGTCTGGCATAGGAGCCTAAAATGAAATATGGTAAATCAAGTCCAACTTACAGTAATATGTAGGGTATGTTCGATACCGCTTTGTTGTCAGGCCAATATGAGTATGGGCACTCAATTCTTGAGTACAGTAGGCACTGATATCAAGTGCCAATACGGTGGCACTTTTGATACACGAAATCCATTCAACACAACATTGCTACGGTAATAATTATGATGATAGGATGGTGTACAGCATCTCTTGCCACCATTTAGCACAGCCCCTACAGCAGATTAGCATTTTTTGGTTTAAAAAAAAAAATACTTCAAACATGCCATCAGCATCTGATTGATTCAACTTAAAATCGTCCTCTTCTGGATCATAGAAGAAATCTGATACAAAAAAGAAATAACTTCATTATTAATAAATATGTTTTGAGTTGTTGCAATACAAAAATAATTGAGATAACGTGCAAGAACTGTTTTTTTCTTGTTTAAACTAATTACAAGTAAATATTTGTCCACAGAAAAATCTGCAACATAAAGCGTCCTGTTTTGGGATTACAGTAGAGATCTGTTCACAAAAATAAATCATTAACTTAATTATAATAAATATTTGTCCACAAAAAATAAATAACAGAATTTGTCAGACCTGTTCTCAAAAAGAAATAATAATAATAAATAAGTATTTGTCCACTGAAAATCCCAAAATCCTGTTTTGGGATTACAGAAGAGATCTGTTCACAAAAAAAAAAAAGATCATTAATAAATATTTGTCCCAAAAAATATTCATCATCAATGGTTAGACCTGTTCTCAAAAATAAATAAATTTGAATAAATCATTTCTCCACAGTAAAATATTCAACTTCTGGGATCTTAGTGCACATGTTTTCACAAAAATAAATCATCATCTTGACAGGTAACGAGAGGTGGCACATGATGAGTTTAAATAAGATCTAATCTCTCAGTCTTAATTTAGAAAAGTTGGTCTAAGTGACGTACTTGCTACTTTCCGAGTCTTTCTGAGTCTTGAGCTCGACCTGTAAAAAGGACACTTACAGCTGGACATCCAGTAGGTTTCAGGTTTAGGCGGCCCTGCTGGAGAATCACAGGCCAACACCAAAGACGATCCAGCACTAATCACCACCGGTTCTACGATCTCCCTTGGCCACACGGGAGGTCCTACACAAGTACAACAGGAATCACTTTCCATCACATTATAAAATGGAACTATCTACTACTATCGACTGCGTGTGATGCTACATCTGTATGTTCACTTCTTAACTATCTCTCCATCCTTACAGTTCAAAGGCACCATTATTCACAAAGGGCAGTGGGAAAGCACAGTATGAAAACACAAGAAAACGCAGAAAATAGAATTTGGATTATTGTCACTGTATGATGTATTGTAGAAGCGCGTGAGTGTTTGTGACGCAGACAGAAATACGTATAAACTTCTCTCTCAACCTACTGTACAATTGCAGTCTGATCTTATTAGAGTATGCGGAGCCATACTCATTGGAGGCAATGCACTGATATTCTGCCTCATACTGTTGTGGATTGTTCCAGGCGTAGATGTCCAGGGTCCCCGAGCGCCTGCGCATAGTTGCCTGCGGATCACGTGCCACGTTGAAATACTTCCCGTTGCGCCGCCATGAGAAACTTTGTGAATGAGCAAAGCGTGAAACGAGAAAGGGAAGAAAACAGGGTTGTCGAGGGGCTTTGAATCCAAACTGCGGCGCGCGATGGGCTGCATCTGCTAATTACATTGGATGAGGGTTGCCCTTGGCCTCGCATTCAATGACCATGGTGTCTTTGGGGTCAACAATATGCTCCTTCATTGACTGCTTTATGATGGTCGGGGGTTGTCGGACTGCAGGCGGGCAAAAAATGAGCGTAGGCATCAAACTGGATTCAAATACATATCACAAAGTCCAAGCAGAAAAGGAGGATAATGACTCACTTTCCAGAGGGACGTCCAAAGGCCAAACACTTTGCCATAAAAGCATTAAGAGTGCTGGTCGGACCAGTCCGCCCATCTTCACCGGGCATGGGGTACTCCGCTGATTACAAACTCTTCATTGAAACACAGCAATAAGAATGACAGTTCAAGTACATTTTTTTTTTAAAATGAGCTGTAAACCAATTACCGGTAAATTTGATCTTTTTACTACTAAGATTTAGATTTACTACCAAGATTCAGTATGCAATGCTGTTCTCCAGTGCTACTTTTCTTGTGACATCACTTCGAACGTTTTACATTGGTACAACACATTAAAACCAAACCGGTGCTGCTGTTTTAAAATGAGTGAACATCAAATGTAGATACCAGTAGCACTCGGTGACGGCATGGCTCAGAGATAGAGTGGTTGTCTCCCAACCAAGAGGTTGTGGGTTCAACTTCTTGACCACTGTGACCATGTCAAAGTATCCTTGAGTAAGACACTTAACACCCCCCCCCCCCCGTACCCCAGTTGCTCTCGATGCTGCGTCATCAGTGGGTAAAAGTGCTGTCAACGTAAAGCGCTTTGAATACCTCGGGTAGACAAGTGCTATATAAGTGAAAGTCCATTTACAAGTTGTATATTATCAGGCCCAACGACCCTACAGAGAATATTACAGCAAGAGACGATATTATCAGCCATATGAGACTTAGGAATTGACAGTTCAGCAAAGCACTTGTTAATAAGTATGAGAATTCAGCAAAGATAAGACATTTTCCTTGTCATCATTTCACTCATCAAAAAAACTGCCTGTGGGCACCCCGATTTGCTGCTTGTAAAACATTCAGTTTGCTCTAACTGACGTTCTGTTAAAAACGTCTATTTTTTTAAATGTAAGTCCAACTTTAAATTCACTGGTAATTCAACTCAAATTTACGAAACAAACGGATAGAAATCTTTGGATTTTCTGCAAGAAAAGTACGTTTTGGTATGACAGATATTATTACCTACCTTTTTCATGTGACTCTCCTCCCTATCCAACTCATAATTAAACGTTCCACAAAGTGCTCTTCTTTGTGTGGAGAAATGTATAGATCCACAAAACATCAGCAGCTTTGCACTTCGGTAAGAGACGCTGTGTCCGTCACGGCCACTTAACACAGTGCCTACCCAGTTCATGAATGATGAATGAGTGCCAGACGACCACCTACACCTCAGTCTCTGCACTTCGTTGTTCTCCCCTCACAATCACAATAACATTTCCAGCAAATTCTTGCGGTTTGATTGGAGACTGCGAGGCAATTTGAATTGAACGGTACACTAAGAATAGGCCGGAGAAGCTATTTTAAATGACAACTTGAGGAGAACAGGATTTGGTTCTGTTTTGGTTCTGAAAAATCAGTAGCTTCAAACTAATATTGGATGTAATTACAGACAGTGTAAATTTAAAAAATGTACAAGAAAGCAGATAGACGCATAGTATGGGAAAATGACATTCCTCCTGCTTTTGATGACATCTAAATGTGGGCTTTATTGTTCTCTGAGTAGCTGCGGAGCTCAGTATGAAAGCAATGTTTGTTTCTCTCACATACAATTTGCATGTGGCAATCCTCAAGTCCCATGACTCCCGTGGCAACAGGCCTAATACTTGAGGACTTATTGACTATCATTTCCCTCTTTCTCATTCATCTGAGATATAAACTAGGATGAACATGAGCATAAACGCTATTTTTATACGTACTGTACCCGCATACGTATCTTCTTTTCTGAGCGAGGTCGAGTGCACCGAAGAAGCATGCGTTTATGTGAATGTAGCGCAACGAGAAGGTATGACATGTTCAGATTCATGTTCGCTCATAATTCTACACAAGACATAGTCGCTAAACCCGTCATTGGAAATAAGCCGTCAACTCTGGCAAGGCAGAGATGGGCTGCCTCTCAGAATGAGCTTGTCCTTGTCACACTTGAGAGCGGTGAGAGGAGATCAGTGCCATGCACCACGCTGCACACTGAGGGAGTTGGCTCAGTGACGCCAAGATTATCTGAACGCGCGTGTGAGGCCCAAGCTTCGGTCGGAGCACATGGTAACCGGGTGGGGGGCTGTGGGGGTTTCTGCCGTTATCTATTACACTTTGTCATCACTGTTGGGTTGGGAGGGAGGGGGCTAATTGTACCACATTAGATCATCACAGCTATTAGAGTGGGTCCCGCAATGGCTGGCAGATGGCGCTGTGGTGCAAATAGCTTTGGTTTCGGATAACAATTTATCTTGCCAAACATTCAATAATCAATCGCCGTATAAGATATGTATTTTGCAGTGTTGGGCAAGTCATTACTGTCATTTCAAACTAATAGGTTACATTACAAGTTACTGTAGTTGAAATGTAATGCATTACTCTAATATTGCATGACTTTTCTGTTACTTTCACCACCATAAATGAAACTATGGATTTGCCATTCTAAATGTCGCTCATTAAACATTCCGGTGAAAGGTTGGCCTAAACTTAGAAACAGTACAAATTATTCCGTCCGTACTGTATTTTAAACCTCTAAAGACAAGATAGAAAAATATTTTTTTAGTATTTTCATCCCTCTACTAATTAGCTCCACAACATAGTGATGCATTGTTAATGCTGTAGGCAAAAACACTTAGTGCATTTCACAATTTCAATGTTAATATTCATATTCAAGTTCAGTCGGCTTGGTTAGGGACATATGTTTCAAAAATAGATGGTTTCGGTGGGGATAACGTTAGCAGCAAGCCTACGTCATTGTTATTGTGTTTAACATACTGTTTAACTTGAGTTTTGTATGCTTCATCTTGATACATATTGACTTTTCTCCTCCAGTCTCGAAGTGTTTTTGGTGAATTTGGCGGCATGACGATGAAATAAAACCAACAAACACTCAAACAAAAAAGCAGGCTTTTTTTCCAAATAGAACTGTTTTATATTTTTTTCTTCTTTATGAACTGTTATATCAGTAGTTGCAATATGAACATGATGATGCTACATGCTACAAATTCATTATTTAATCATTTTACTGTGACATTTGTTAATATCTGCTGGCTCTGGCCTTATCGTGTGGAGTTTGCATGTTCTCCCTGAGCCTATGCGGGTTCTCTCCGGGCACTTTGGCTTACTCCCACATTCCAAAAACATGCATGGCAGGTGTAATGGACACTAAATTGTCTTTAGGGTGTGACTGGGTGCGTGAATGGTTGTTTGTGTCTGTGTGCCCTGCGATTGACTGACAATCAGTCCCCTGCCTACACACCCAAAGTCAGCTGGAATAGGCACCAGCCAACCTGCGACCCTTGTGAAGAAAAGCGGCTAAAGAAAATGGATGGATGGCTCTTGCTCATATCTTTTAAACGCAGTTTGAAATTTTTAGGTCTCCAATCATTTCTGTCAGGACCCAGTATATATATATATATATATATATATATATATATATATATATATATATATATATATATATATATATATAATATATATATATATATATATATATATATATATATATATATATATATATATATATATATATATATATATATATATATATATATGTAAAACATTGTACTTTGTGAGAAAAAAAAGTACCATGCCATTGTCTTAGCAAGAGGAGTTGTTGAGGTGAAGTATTTTACTTCACTTGATTACATCTCAATGGACTTCTCGAACCAGCCCACTTGTGACATCATTGATGCTCGCCTTGGAAGCACAGTCTCAAGCACAAAAGCACCCCATTCACATACTAACACCAACATCATGTCTGAGATACATTCATACGATTAACTATCGTTTCCAGGACTAAATTGGCAAGCCTACCTTTAAGTACTTAGGTGTCTCCTTTCCCTTTTCAATTAGTTGCCGTGTAAACGAGAAACCTTCTTTCTTCTCATCCTCAACGTCAGTTGCATCACCTCCAGGTAAGTGATTGGCACAGATAAGACATCAAGCCCAGCAAGGTTCACCCGACGACTGGTACACCAGGCTTGAGATAATAAATCCATTGTGAAGTGCAAAAAAAAAATAACATCATCACTGCCACTGCCCAAAGACAAGTAATTACAGCAGGAATACACGCAAGTGGAACCAAAATGAGCCAAATGTCATCTATTTTACTACACTTCATTGGAAAGCCAAGCTATATTTTCCTTTTCATCATGATGTGAGGTTGATTTTCAGTGGAGCAATGTTTCTTACTGACCTTGAATCTTAACTGTGACTGGCACCATGCAGCATTTAATCAGTACACCATTGTTTGGAATAAAGACACCCTGTTGTTGTTGGGGACGTACATGGTGTTTCAGCGCGGACACATGGGTGGGATTTACACTGGGTTATATTCAATGATTGGATGCCATCTCACTCAATCAACTATTATGTCATTTTTATCAATACTTGAGTAATGAATAGCCAAGTTGAAGAACTGTGGCAATTTACAGTGGCGAAAAGAAAATATTTTGGCATAAAAAATGCCTGGACATTCTTTTATACAGAATGCTGTCTGTGGATCATTCAGAGGATTTGCATTCAACTTTACACTTAAGTACGTGTACAAATGAGTGACACAGTATTGAAAAAAAGTGCATCTATTACTAATGTTTCAAAAGTAAAACTAACTCTAGCGTTACCTTTAGGAGACTTTACACATGCCACGCTACATATAAAATGATAGTCATTTGTCCATTACTAATAAATTTGAAGAGTTGAGTATGTGAAGCCAAAGCTAACAATAGCAATGCCAATGCTTACAGGCTAATATTTAGTAGCTACACGTTGAAGCCACGATATTATAACTGCCCCCACACAATACTTAAATAATTCAAATTTAATTTTGAAACACTTCAACTGCTTGTTTGTGTGTCAGGGAGGAAGTAGAGCAAATTTATTCTGACTTTCCATGTGTACGTTTTTGCCATTGAAGAGCTTGAGCTAAAAAAACAAAAGTGTTGTCATTGACAAACAATTGGTATTTTTATGGATTTGGAATGCATTTCTTTCCAGATCAAATCGCCAAGTCTTTTATTTTCAAGTGTAATGCTGTAAAATCAAACAAACACATGAGATCAAACATATTTGGAACAGTTATGAATATGTATTTTACCCGTGCTTTTTGAACATCATATAGGCTCAAAAATTATGGAGCAAGAGTGCAGTCAAAAAGACAATTCGTACGAGTACGACTCACAATTGTGTTGAGGTAGAATTTTTTTGAATTAGCGTGATTCTAAATTATTTTGAGTTTAAGAATTGAAAACTTGCGAGTGCGAAAAATATTTTGAATACAGCCCTGGTTTGTGCGACTGACCACGCGAGACACGACTTCACGTATTTGTATGGCGTTATATTTGTGCCACAGTTACGCACGCGCGGAAAAAAATTTTGAGCGTTGAAAATAAAACTGAGCGAGCGAAAACAAATTTTGAGCGCAGAAAAAGTTCTTGAAAAGAAGTTTCTGGCTCCAAATTCCTTTTTGCTCGCTCGCAATAGCATTCTCGCACTCAACATCTCGCTCTCGTTCGCGATACTCCTCCCTCCCTCGCTCAACATTGCGTTTGCTCAACACCGAGCTCTCGCTCGCTCGAGTCGTCTTTTGCGCTCGCTCAGTTCTGCTCACGCGTTACGTTTGTGCCACAAAACCAGCCAATCAGAGCTTGTGAAAGCACATTGATTGACAGCTTGGATGTTGAGCAAACGCGATGTTGAGCAAGGGAGGGAGGAGTATCGCGAGCGAGAGCGAGATGTTGAGCGAGCATTCGAAACACTTTTTGCTTTCGCAAGTTTTCGCAAACTCATAGTCATACGGGAAAAAAAATCAAACCAAACACAATTTAGAGTCGCGCTCAAACGAAATGTTAAACATGCGTGCGTCTTTTGGACGGCGACATAACTCCATAAAAAAATGATCAGTACTCATCAATCCATTATGTACCGCTCATCCGGGGTGGGCTCGTAGGTCTATTGCTCTACTAGTTCTAGACCCATTTGTGCTTCATCTCCCAGGCCCTTTCGCCGATCCAGTCCTTGGTTTTGCTAACGGCCGAACGCTCCGCCCCGAGCACCAAACAGAGTCGGGCCAGTTTGAAGCGGTTTCGCTCCAGGTAAACCCGCGTGTCTTTCTCCAGCCGGTCCAGTGCCCCCGGGCGGCTCTCGTCAAGGGACACCTCAGCACTCAGCATGGGGTTGAAGCGGAAGTAGACATCGGGGGGAAGCAGGTCATCCAAAAGCGTATGGACCCCCTCGGTGTCGGTGGCGCTGCTGATCAAGTTGCTTATTTTGGCTCTCAGGCTGGTGGAGGTGGCAGGGCCCCTCTTAGCGTTGTCATAGCGACCGGTACCAAGGGACAACACGCATTGGAATGCGTGCTTGGGCCACAGAAGTCTGCTCTCGTGCACAGCTAAGGCGCAGGGGTTGTTCATGATGATCCCTCCATCCTATGATGAAAAGAAATGAGTCGAGCCCTTTTGCAAGATGCACGCTTCTTGTTGAAAAGCAAAGAAGAACTGGCACCGAAGCCAAAACTTCTGCACCCCCCACACTCATCGCTGTGACTATAAATGAGATCGTCGTCACTAAAAACTATAGGAGTATACCTAAAATTGTATCCTTTTTTTTACATCAACAAAAGAAAAAAAAAGCAACATAAATCATCATGTTAACAAATGTTAACCATTTTCAAATTAGAAACATTTAGTGCAACAACACTTCACACACGGCAAAAGCCAAGCAAAAACGATTTCTCTTTCATGATACCAATTTTTTGTGACTTTCTGTTTGGTGGTGTGGAATGACATACTTCTAACATCAACTAACTTTACAAGTTGGGTGAACAATTCCTTTTTCCCACCTGGTGGATGTCGCTCTGCAAGGGGAATTCCTGGAAGTATCCCGGAGCAGCCGATGACGCGCGCACCGCCTGCCACATGGGGTAGCTGGACCCTCCCGCGTAGCGGCTCAGAGATCCTGGTTTGTGGTTGTAATTGCAGAAGATGAATGGTTTTGGACTGTTGCCCCAATTGACCACAGCGCTGACAGCTGAAACCTAAGCACATCCAATAAATGCAAACAGCTCAATTCGCTTTTCTTTGTCTATGCGTTCCTACCTTGGGACAGGACTCGTCTCCGGCAGTTTTGATGAGCGCTCGATCGCCAAGTTTCTCTCTGAATACATTAAAAATGTGACGGGACATTCCACCTTGCGCGTCACGTCTGCAAAATGTTCCCAATTCCATTGTGTGTGTACCTCAGTATGCTCTCCCATGTCTCGGTGTTATAGTAAGAGTGACTCCAACCCATTTTTACAGTGCCAACCAAACGGTTTTGCCTGAAAACCTCGGAGCCAAATCGGCGATACATCTCAGCGCACTCCTCCAGGGAAAAATGGGCCAGGCCAAGCATGAAGGCTAAGACAGCTCCTGGAGTGAATTAAATTATGAGACCTGGGAATATTATGACCACATTATTTATTTAATTTATTGTCAAACACGTTTCACATTCACAACTTGGTCACCTGTGCTGACGCCACAAATGTAGTCAAACAGCTGATGAATCTTTTTTCCCGTTTGTGCTTCCAGCAGCTTCAACACCTGCAGCGGCACCACGCCTCTGGATGGCCACACAAAAGAAAGTACTTGAGCATGCCATGAGACAGATCCTCATGGCACCTTCACACTGTCATTATTGATTTGATAACAGAGGCTGCGGGCCGGTGAAAATTTGAACAGCTCAGCAATTGACCCCCAGGCCGGACTTTGGACATGGCTACTCTAAATTGTCCTCAGGCGTGATTGGGTGCGTAAATGGTTGTTTGTCCCTATGTGCCCTGCAATTGGCTAGCAATCGGTTCAGGGTGTCCCCCACCTGCTGCCCGTAGAGAGCTGGGATAGGCACCGGAGACCCTAGTGAGGAGAAGTTGCCCTAAAAATGGATGGATGGATGGATGGATGGATGGATGGATGGATGGATGAATGGATATTGTAATTCAGAACAGAAAATTTAAAAATGTGGTACTTATCTACATGTATAAATGTATATATGTACAAATATAAATGTTTTTCTTTTTCTCATATGTATACAAGAGTGCCAGCAGATCTCATTCAATTGTCATTACAGTAAAATGTTTAGTAAAAAAAATACAATGTGTACTTTAATTTTAGAGACAGGTTTTTTTTTTTTTTTCCACCGAACCCATTGTCTGTATTTCCAAACGGGCAAACTGGCTATGCCACTAGATAATTGTGGACTTGAATAGACAATCAGAGTTGCACTTGGCTATAACATTGTTATTTGTATTGGCATAATCACAATAGCTATTACTCTAACAATGCTATTGTAATGGGCTCCTCTTTGAGGTGTCATTTTGTTGCGGTGGAAAGATACGCGTGTCTCGATTATTATAACAGATCAGAACCAGAGCACTACTTTGTATTCAGACTTTGTGCTGCTCATGAGCTGTTCTCAATGAACAATATAAGGTGAAGTTGGTGGGGAAAAAAAGCCCCATTGGTGCCAGGGCCTTGGGGGGTGGGCATGATCTAATCGGGGTTCCCAAAGCAGGGGTATCAATTTCAATCACACTATACTAAGTAATGCTTTCAAAAGTCAAAGGACATTTTTGGTAATAGGCTAATAATTTTTGAACATCAACGGGAATTAAAATATTATTCCTACACAAAGTCCATTTAAAATACTTGCGAAGATGCACATAATAATATTGCCAAAACAACTACTACTGCTACACGAAACCTAAAAATCTAATGAAAATATGTTGGGGGGTTTTTAAGTTCCATCCATCCATCAATCATCTAAAGCGTGTATCCTCAGTATTGTGAGAGTGCTGGAGCCTATCCCCGATGTCTTCAGACAGCAGCAGGGTCCACCCAATTAATCAGAGGACAATTTAGAGTGCCCTTTGCAAAATATCAACCATGCATGTTTTTGAAGTGTGGGAGGTAATCGGAGTACCCAGTTAAAACCCAACCAGGCAGGTGGAGAAAATGCAAACTCCACACAGGAAGCCGAGGGCTGGAAGCGAACCCGCAACCTCTGAACTTTGAGGCGCACGTGCTAACCTTAGCAAAAGTTTTTTGTTTTTTTTCTATCAAATAATTTCTTTGTTCATATTTTTCATCTGAAATGGATACTCAGCATATTTTCTTTAGGATAAGTTTATGCTTAGGATATCAGGCTCTGTGTTGTGGGAATCACAGAATACGTTTTATATCTTGTTTCCCTTTGCTTTGCTTAATACTGTGAAATACAGACAACTCCTGCAATTTGCACAAATCTATTTATCATGGATTCCCGTTTAAATAAATCGGGGGGGAATCCTCAATATGAGAAATTGCCGGGGTCGCACCACAAACATGCGTTGGTCTGTTGGTGTGTTGTTTTTTTTTTTTTTTTATGTGAAACCGGCAAATTGATTTTGTGTCTCGTAAGACTCTTACCTTGTACCTCCCCCATCAATGGAGAGAACCTTGATGCCACGACCTTTGACAG
Organism: Hippichthys cyanospilos; assembly: GCF_059441005.1. Lineage (NCBI taxonomy): Eukaryota > Metazoa > Chordata > Actinopteri > Syngnathiformes > Syngnathidae > Hippichthys > Hippichthys cyanospilos. The sequence continues at coordinate 24,860,604 of NC_142370.1, read as the reverse complement.
GGTCCACATAGCCTATGAGAGCCAGTGCTTCTCTTATGGCGGTCTGGATAGCTTGGTTGTCTCTGTAGATCCGCCGCTGTCTCACCAATGTCACGGCTGTTTTCTCCTGAAGATATCACTTTATTACTATATGTCAGCCTTGCACAAGAAATATTTGGATTAAATTTGACATGTAAACAATAACAAAAACAACATTAATATTTCAAGGGGGTGGTTTTACACAAATTTGTGACTATTTTTCTTTGTTTTTAAAAATATAATGAATTAAAGTATGAGTAACCTGTGAAATACTACTTAATGAATTAAACTAGGTGTTCACATAGTTTAACTCTTCAGTGCCACGCGTTGAGGTCCAGTATATTTAGCATCTTCACACACCCTTCAAGGCCAACAGAATATTGTGTCATGTCTATGTAAATATGGGTGCTGCCCTTGAAAGATTGACTTCAATTCTTCAGTTACACTTGCAGTTGTTAACAGCTGTGTTGTAAGTGTGGAAACACTGCTATCCAATGGTCACAGTTATAACTACAGTGCTCAATTGGCTTATATTAAGCATTAGTCAAGTGTGTCAGCTCCTCTGCATTAAAAAAAAAAAAAACACAAAAACAAAAAAAACCCATATTTGACCAGATTTTATGATTCATTATTGTTATTACTATTGTAAAAGATGAGAATTCTTGTCCATGGCACTGAATGAGTTAATATAATCTAGTACTGTGAAATGCCTTGCAAAAATTTTGGAAGTAAGTCTATGGACCATATTTTCGGGCCTGCATGACTCCCGCCTCTATGTAGAGCAGGGGTGGGCAACTCCAGCCCTCGAGGGCCGGTGTCCTGCATGTTTTCCAGTTTTCTCTCCCTAACACACCTGATTTAAACCATTAGCTCATCAACAAGTTCTGCTGGAGCTTGAGAATAATCCTAATCATTTGAGAGCGAAAACAGGAAAACATGCAGGACACCGGCCCCCGAGGCCTGGAGTTGCCCACCCCTGATGTAGAGGATGGTTAGACCCAATTTTGGCAATCTCGCAGACAAGCATAGGTCGGCAGATCTGTGAAATAGTGACGTTCGATCATAGCCAATCAAAGAGGCTCCTTTCTTTCCCTTTAAATGATGCGTGTAGGTAGGAAGAACATCTGTGCAGTTGTGCAGTGGGCACTTAAGAGTTCTCTGGGTCCATCAATTCCATTGAGAATCATTTTGTTCTTTCTTGATAAAATGATCCTTCAAGAGTTGTACTACTGAGTGTTCTTGTGAGAACCATTTTAAGACAGAGAACCATTTTTGGAAGAAAGAGTTCCCTTATGGCTGTTAAAAAAATAGGTATTAGAAGACCTTCACCCTGAAATACTCAAATGTTTAGCTATATACCTTTTCTATCGCTTTAGCAGGTTTTGCAGGGAAGCACAGGACTCCCCCCCACCCACCCTCGTCCGTTCTTTTGGTCACAATCCACACTTTGTGATGCTAGGTGACAGTCGAAACATAGATCAACCAGTAAATACAGAGCTTTGCCTTTTGGCTTAGCTCTTTCTTTACCACAACAGACCAGTCCAGAGGCTTCATCACAGCAGACGCTGCAGCAATATGCCTGTTGATCTCCCGTTCCATTCTACCCTCACTCGTAAACAAAACCCCAAGATACTTGAACTCTTCCACTTGGGCCAGGACCTCATCCCCAACCCGGAGAGTGCACTCCACCCCACTGCTCCTCCAGAATCTCAGATTTGACTTCCTGATGGACCCACCTCTCCATCACCCCTGATTAGACCTGTCTGGGAAATGTGATCCCTCGAAGTATTCTGTACACCGGTTCATGACGCTCTAAGTTGAGGTGAGCAGCAATCTCCACTGTACACAGTGTTAATGGTGCACCGCTTCCCCCTCCTGAGACACCGGACGGAGGACCAGAAGCCGTCCAAAAGCAGTTTCCATTGCCTCACGGAACTCCTCCCGCACCCGCACTCCACTTGGCCAGTCAGTACCTGTCAGCTGTCTCATGAATCCCACAGGTGAAAAAGGCCCAGTAGGACTCCTTATCCAGCTTGACAGCATCCCTCATTGCTGGTTTCCACCAGCGGATTTGAGTATTGCCACCATAACAGGCGCCGACCACCTTATGGCCAAAACTTTGATCAGCCACCTCGGACCTAGGACTCCAATGAGGCTAACCCCAGTTCCAGAGGCCAGTGGGTGAGGCACTGCCACTTTCCCAATCTGTTTGCCAGCCAGTCACGGGGTACAATAGGCTATAATACAATTAAAGTTCTACAATTAGGGTGAATTAAAAGAACAAACAAAAAATAAACTTCAAGACGAAAGAAATAAAGGAATATGGGGAGACAGATATGGAGATTGGAATCAAAGTAGGACTACACTCTGGAAATTTAAAACAGAATTTAAAGATGGATAAAAAAAAAAAAAAAAAGCCCAATAAATTGTGGTCCAAAAGAGTATGTATTTTTTTTTGTCTATACTTGAAGGCTCTTCAAGGGGTACATGAGATTTTACCAGGGTTTCTTCAGGTATTAGCAGCTCTAATTTCAATGCCCTGACAGGCACAGAATACTTTTCTTTCCAAATTAATTTGAACATAGAGCAACTTGTAGCTAAATTGCGTTTTGTGACTGTTTTGCAAAATTGTGTAAGCTTTGATTTCATTCAATTTTATACATACAGTATGTGCATTGTCATTAATGACACCATTTTCTGGTGGAAGTGGTTATAATTATAATAATACATTCCCAGAGTTATAATTATACAGTAGTTTAATAAATTATAGTTGCATAATTATAGTTTAATAAATCAAGATACACATGGCACAGCACTTTGTTTTAAGTCTCTTTTTTTTTTTTTTAAACCTGTAATATTCTCCTCAAATAGAGGCAATGGAAGCTGTTCTTTCCCAAGCTACACCTTTGGTTTAAGGATTCTTTTGCGATCACAACAGCAGACCAGTGAATGGCAACATATGCTATGTCAGTTGAACAGGAACTCATGGCAACTTTGAAATCATGATTTATGTCTAGAGGGAGAGAGAAATGGCCACGGTTGTGATAACACCGCATGAAAGGGTTAACGTACCTGCCACATCAAAGCTTTACACGAGGGGTGACATCGCAGGTGTTCATTCAGCTTCTCCACACAGGTAGTCACCACTTCTGCAGATGAAGCCTGCTTCAGGTTCTCAATCAAGCCATGGATCCCTTCCTTGGCTGGCTTGTGGCTCAAGAATCGCTGATAACGTAACACAAAATCGATTTTGACCACTTTATGACACAGGTATACTGAAAGACAATTTTAGCGCTTCAAAAGGGACATTCCATTATGTTCACATTATGTTCACCTTTTCACTGACGGTTGCTTCTGGTCCTGTCGCTGCAGGATTTGACTCAGCATCCCGTGGCATGGCCCACTGGTTCAGGTAAGACCCCAGCAGGTCGGGGATGGCGCTTATGGGGTGACGAAAGCAGTCCCTGAAGGAGATTGCCTTTCGTAGGCCTGCAGCGGGCGAATGAATCTCCTTCTTTGGATTTCTGCCAGTATCATGTAACCTGTTTTCAGCCTTAAAGTAGCGATTAATGTGACTCGACATCTGCAAATGGTTCTCCCCAAAGTTGGTTGCATTGTGACTGCTATGGAAAAGTCCACTTTCAAGGTTGCGTTGTGTTGGGCTGCCTAGCGTGAGTGAGGCAGGTTGCGTACAAGGTTCTGGATGGCTCTGGCAGCTGGCGCCTTCAGCAACTTTGGCACCAAAGTGCTTATTGTTGTGTCTTGCAAAACGGCGATAGTCGTGTTCCAGGTCCTCGCTGTGCTTGAGTTCTGCAGTTGCCTGGTCAGCGCTTGATTTTAAATGTGGCATTGCATTGTCTTGGGAATATATGACCTGGTTACTTTGTGTTTTTCTCCTCTTCAATCTTCTGCTGGATCCTTTTGTAAGTCCCCCTTCCTCTGGGACTTGCAATTTAGCAAAACCCAGTGAAAAGACAGAGTTAATGTGAGTGGCGACATATTTGTAGCTCTGGCCAAATCTTGTGGCCAAAGAACTGATGTGGAATAGTTGCAGTGGAGAACTTTCCTGGATTGCAACACTTAAGTCATTCTGTTTGTTTTCTCGTGGTTGAACGGTTATATCGTTAGCATCAGATAAAGGTCTCTGTGCGGATGCTTGCTGACTTTGACAATGCAGACTTTGACAATGCAGCCGTGTCCTGCTGAGGTGAGCATTTTCAGCCTGAGCCGCAATGTCTTTATTTCGGAAATTAATGTTAACGTGTCGGAACTGTTGATTGAAAGGCCGAACCCGGGAACCTCCCTGATAGCACGTTTCCAATGTCATCCCAGGGGCAGCCTGGGCTCCAATCCTGTTCAAGGTTGAGTACCATCTCATAATCTGGGGATGCTCCACTTGTTTGAAAAAATCATGAAGAAAGAGATTAGAGCCAGATCTGTCGCTGCGTAGTTTAGAGAAGGTTTTGCAGGCGAGTCTGCGGGGATGAGAAGCAGGCATCGATAAATATCTGTGGAGGTGGAACGGGTCACCACCTGGGTTCCTTAGGAGAATGAAGAAGTACTTCATTTTACAGTATGATCTCCAATCACAGTCCACAATCTTGAGGTTGATCCTGAGGAAACGACCCATTGTTGGCCTGATGTGATCACCTGCAAGTCCAAGTCAACATTTTATTTTTGCATGCATGGGAGATGCCGAAGATGTTTCAGGGAAAAACGATACCACTTTTCAAAGATTTGATCACAAAGCAGTTGTTTGACGTCTAGAATTTGTTGCACGATTAATGTTCAGTGTAGCAGCACCATCTAGTGGCAAAAGTAGTCTATCACAGCTTCAGCGATTTAAAGCCGTGCTCAATTTGTCAAATATGATTAGAATGACTGTTTTCACAGGCAGGGCGCTGTTTTGAACGCCGTTTACAAACGAAGAAATGAAGTGTTTATTTCAGACGCTTCTTTCGTTCATCCAGATCAGTATTCCATGGGAATGCAATCAACACTGTAGCATGCCCTTGGATGTCCTTTGCACAAACTGTATTCGTATTTTGTAAGTGGGACAAGAGTCTACGAGGGGTGGGGGGAGAAAAGGGCAGAGTTCCGTTTGTTTGACGCTCTCATAAGAGACGGTCAAGACAAAAATAATTTATTTTTAACTTTGAGCGCGATCAGCTGAATCATTTACCTGATAGATTTGTTTCTTCTGTCTTTATCCATCCGCTTCAACCACTAAGTGATATTTGTTATAGTTTGTCTAAATGAAAATCCACTTGTAAAGCTGTTCCTTAGCAATATCCAATTTGTGTTTGGATACTCCAGTCCAAGCTTTAAAGTAGAACCTTATTGGATGAAATAGCACGTGAGGAGGTGGTGGTGGGTGGTCTTGAGCAGTGTTCAAAGCGAAATAGGCTTAAGGTCATGTGCATGGTGCCATTGCTGCATGACTGCTGGAAACACGAGCGAGCTAATGTTAGCTCCGTCTTGTGTCAAGACATAGCACACATCCTGTACACGCGCATTGAAATTGAACACATTGTCACAAACACCGCTGTCCTGCGGGGACTACAAAGAAACACCACTGTGCCATTGTTTTATACAACGTCGCTATTTATACCGCAAATACTTGAATAATAAATAAATAAACACCCACTAGGTCCAGGACCGTCCTCTCCACTAACGTTTCATATGATCATCAATCAAGCGCATAAACAAGATACACTTTAAATTTGGAAGTGGTTGGCACTTATTTTCTGCTACACAAAATGTATAATAATATAATATAATTGAATGGCTAAAAAACAATCACACAATGAATGAATGATTTTTTTTTTTAAGTGTATTGCAATATATTGTGATACAGCAAAGGTGCATTGTAATACATATTGTGCACATTAAACTTAGGATTTTTTTTTTAAAGCATGTCCACTTTTTTTTTTTTTTTTTAAGAAAGCCCTTGACTGTGTTAATATGTCCCCAGCAGTTGGAAATACTCTTTCAGATGGCACTGATGTGGCAGAAATATAGAGCTTGCACTTTGCCACACGTGCCTCTTGTTTCGCACCACCTAGTACTCCTCTTTTCTTGGCTTTTTTGCGCTTCAACCATAAACGAAACCTCTGTGATATGGCACCCGCTTTGGGGAAAAAAAAGGACCAAGGAGAGATCTATTGTTGTAATTTATCTTTTCTTCTAAAAATCGTTGAAACCGCTGTTTGTTGTGAAGAGAGTTTAGTTTCATGCTGCTGTGGAGCATTTGTATGTCAAATCTTTGCATCTGAGTCATAGCAATAAGTAATTAGCACAACAAAAGCTCCTAAGTTATCTAAGGCTCATACATTATCAAAGAAAACCTGGCCACTTATATTTCCAAACACCACTGTATCGTTTTCCTTGTATACTTGCAAGCAACATATTGTGTCAAATAACAGAATAATAGCATTATACACCCAAGTTTTACACAATATAAGGTAATTGAGGCATCATAAATACAACATTTGTTCTTTTTGTGGTTGAACCATGACATTTTACACATATATGTGACAAATAGAAACAATATGTGGCTCATAACAAAGTGAAGCCTTTGCAAAAAAAGGGAAGTTAGGTTGGAATGAGCGACAATCATTTACCTTCCAAGTCCGTACCATCCGATTACGTTATACTTGTTGTATAGGGATATTGAGATCCAAGGCCTCATTTTTGCCATTTGCAGGGCATGGCATAGAATGGAGGTCAACATACTTACTGTACTGACGCCAAGTGGCAGGTGAAATGCAGCACATACAATAAGAATAAAAAGCATGCCTATTTTACATGGATTACATCTTCAAACACTTAGTGTTTTTCCCCTTTGGTTAATGATGAGAGTTTTGTATTTGTGCTATTCACTGTGTTTTCTTTTCACAACGTCCTGTGGTGCACTCTGTCCCACGTCCAGTCCACTTTAAGCGATTCCGGGCAAAGATAGCATAAGCCTTGTCCATGACCGGTTTCACTGGCGGCCACATCATAAAGCGGCCCAACCATCCCATACCCACGGCACCATACATGATTGCGAATGCTGGAACTCCCCGATGAACCTGACGATAAAAGAAACAATTAGGCTTAAAAGAGAAAAACAAACAAAAAAAAAAAACACACAAATGATGCTGGAAATTATGTTAAGATTCAGTATACCTTATACAGAGGGTTGAAAAACATGGTGGTTCAACATTCAGATTTGTTATTTCTTGAAGCATTTAAATGATTTACACTTGGTTCTAAGTAGGGCTGCAAAATTAAGCAAATTTTAATCGCAATCAAGATATTTGCTGCCATGATTAATTAAACTAATGCTTGGCAAACTTTTTTTGTTTTATCAAAAGTCAAATGAAGTACTTTGTAATCCTACCACTAGGAGGCAATGTTTCCCATATGTTTGCATGACTTTATTATTTACCTGTGTGAAATGGCATTGAGTTAACACCATCATGTAGTCTAGAAGCCCAAAAATCATTAGTGTTGAGACTTTTTACGGCTGTTTAACAAAACCACTGTTAGGATATTTCGTTATTAATTTTTATATGGAAATACAAGCTTTTCTCCAGTGTTTGACTTGTTTGTTTGTTTTTTTATTTTGGGGGAAAATATTAGTATAAAATTATAAATATTCTTTCACAGGGCACAGATGAAGATGGAGTGCAGATAAATGAATATGCCAGTTTATATACCTGTAAATGTGGTTTTATGGTTTTCTGTGAACACCAACGCAGTGTTTTTTTTTTTTTTTATGATCACTTTTGGACCACCATCATGTCATCACCCGTTGTCACATTTATACTGAGTAGTTTTCCCTTCCCTTATTAGAAGCAGGTGATCACCATTGCGTTTTGTGACTTTTTTATATAACCCTGACCTTATCATCCTTATCAATCACATGCATTTCCTCCATGGCTGCCTCAAAGCTGACTCCTTTGTATTTGGCGCCGTCATAGCCAGCAAGTGAGATATCCACAAATTCCGCTTTTTCAGGCTGGTTTCTCTGCACAAACTGGAGAAATCGGATCTCAGTCACACATATGGGACAGAGTCCATCATACAGCACCTGGGGCAAAAATAAAATACAGTTTCATCGATACAGTTTCAAGTCACGCTACTAAAAGTGAACAGCAACAGACAATCCGGACAACTTGTGATGTGCACTCAATAAATTGCCAATGACTGTCGCTGCGCAGAATGTGAGATGCCATTTCGTTGTGATCTTATCACATTGCGAAACATCAATTTGAAATATGTGTATGTTTACGGAGTGATGCTTAAATCACTGATAGTCATGAATTTTCCTGTCATTTCTGCATGCCTCTGATTAATGACAAGTAGCAGGTGGTCCTCAACGTGCAGTATTGGTGCCATACGTGGCATCAATGACATTTAAAGCTAAAGCCAAATATATCTGGTGTCTACTTTGACCAGCCAGCCAAGTTGACGCTTCAGTTCGCGAGGGCAACCTGCTGCTAAAACTTGAACCGGCCAAGAGCGTCGTGATCTAGGATTTTCAAGGTTATGCACTTCAAATAATGGTGTGACGCTTGCGGTGTGGCTTTCATTAACGGATGGTCATCGTTTTTGTTAATTACTATATTATGACGCGAATTGCCGCTTGTAAACATTGAATTTTGCTTTCCTAAACTCATGACAGATCATTTCAGAGTACCTAGAAGCAAAATTGATCATATTTACCACTTCTACTTACTACATGGTTTTACAAGGCATTTGAGCCACAGTAACCCCCTGGTGTAACCTGATCGAGGTGACCACTGTAAGCAAGCACCTATCCCCACACCGCCTTTAAAACATAACAGCAACTGCGCAAGATAACAGCAAAAGAACACCGGTGGCGTGCTAATATTCTCACCTTGACACAGGATTGGGAAGTGAAGTTTCGATGCTGATGTGTGCAAACAAGGGGGCTTGCAAGCATTATTCTGGAAAAGACACGCGTGGGCAGCCTGGCTAAAGCCGACACGAGATGCATTCTCACGCTGGGATACCTTTGAAGCTGTTAAGGAAAACGTCGCAAATGTACACAATTTCGTTCCACAACACAACATTTGCGCACGAGACCTTGTTTTGTAAGAGCTGCTGGCCAATCAGGCGTGGTCAAAATCCAAAGCGTGTTTTGAACTTCCGGGTTTAAGGCGTGTCATTGGATCCCGCAGTTCTTGTGCTCGCCTATACGCAAAAAGTGGCCGCCATGTTGCTGCAGTCATGACAGTCTGGACCAGCATTACCAATTGTTGTGACAGAGATGTTTTCTGAAAAATACGAGTACTGTACTACACACGTTTACATTTACGTGGCTAGTTCAATTTATTTATATTGCATACTTAAAGTAGTAACCGTGCAGGGGAAAGTAAAAGTCAGCAAATTAATTGCGACATTGCAGTGTAAAATACTAACAGGAAGTTGTTTTGTACAGTTATAAATTACAATTTGAATACATTATTTTTTGTTGGAAACAGGCTATATGGTTACTTTTTACATACTTTATACATAATTACATAGTGTATGTATAAAATTATTATTGGTTCATCTGATCAATTATACAACTCACTTATACAAACAATTATACAAACATTTAGAAAACATGTTTTTGTATTACACACGTCTAATATGCTAAGCACTAATATCAACAATCATGAAAAACATTTGTGTTTTAAACTCCAGCCTATCTTTATTGTATAAGTTGAACATAATATGTTCAAAAGGGTCATGTAGGGATGACATAAAAGTGTCCCACGGTGCATCCCTTAAAGTTTTCTTATCCTTAATTATTAATTGCAAACAAAGTTGAACATTAAGTCCGATAAATGTGAATTGTGAAAGATAATAGGCAACTGAAAGCATTATGTCAAAAATGAGAAATTTGCATATCATTTTTAGTGGCGTGGAACTGAGAAGGAAAAACAATGTTTCTGCTCTCAGGTTAATTTGTTAGATATTCATAAGAAACTGTTCACAAAAAAGGACAAAAGGCATTCTTTAGCCAGCTCACGCATAAGGAGAGCGGAGAACAACTGGCCAAGGTCACTTTTACTGCGCTCTGCCCAGACTCTCCGAACCCTCTCTCTTTGATTGAAGCGGTGCACTCATTCTCACAGTACAGCATGTCTTCTTTGCAAGCAGTCATATTTCTTAGCAAATGTATAATCACTAGATTTACAAGTATTCCAACAACTTCTGGTGAACCACTTCAGTGGGAGATGTGTAAATAATGTTCAATTTTTGCGCCACGTGTAATTTTCATTCAGTTCCATTCGATTTCTCGATTCCAAGAGAACAATGTCTGTTTGGATTGTTGGATTTAATACAAAGTTCCATACATTTTACGTAGACATGTTGTGAAAGGTTTATCACTTGAACAAAATTGACTAACAGCATGTGCGCAGTGTGCACAGTTCTGAGTTTTAGAGTCGAGATGTCAGATCTGGCCTGTGTGCCATTTGGATGTTCTTTGTGTGTTTAGCTGGATTTTCTGTTTTCTGCAGCTTCCTTCCACATTCCCAAAACATGTTAGGTTCACTGAAAAACTGTCCTTGTTCTGAAATTTGAACAATTTCACAATGTAATCATTGCTTGACCTTGATAAACGGATGATTATTTTTTTAAATCAATATTTAGTTGGAAAGAAACTGTATTTCGGTTAAAAAGCACTTCAGGTACTTTTTTTTTTGTGTAGGTACAGCACGCATGCCTGTTTCTGCCACTCTCTGAACTCTGCATGACTCCTGTTCTTCATGTTCAACGTGAAGGTTCTTTAATAATTTTATTCTTTCAGCATTTTGAGATTTCCCTAACAAGCCTTCAGAACCCAGCAAGTGCATGTGTCTGTGGGAACCTGTGCAAATGTTGTGTGAACAGAGGCAGTTCTTTGCACCGTTTCAAAGTTTTACTTCAACATTGTACTTGAAAACTGTAAAACAAAAAAATCAAGTTTAGCTTTTGCAATTTACATCATTCCCATTAAGTCTGTGACCAAAGGTGAAAATGTTCCACAATCACAATCAGTTACCACTATGTTTGAACAGCTGAGACTGGAGTCTGAGGCACCCTGCTAAGTGGAGGGAAGTAGAACAATAATGCTCAAGTCCCTTTGAAAATGCTTGTTATTTCCCCAAGGTTTCTTCCATCCACCTCCCTGAGAAGAGATATGCTTCCCTTGGTTAATGTCGACAGCGATAATGGATGTTACAAAATATGCAGACCTGTACTTTTTTAATGTCAAATTAATATAATTGAAAATTTGATTCAAGATATCTGTGCCAATTAAAAAATGATTTGAAATTTGGTGCAGTCTGGTGTTGACCAGAATGTTTTATTTTGGATATTATACCTCAAAATGCATTTGGCCACATAAAGAAAAAAATATTTTGGTTACATTATGAGAGTTGAACCCATTTTTTTCCCCTGAAGTTATACATATGGAACATAACACAACTCAACACTAGTCAGTATTTCAAAGTCACTCCAAATATGCACTGCTTGCATTACGGGGAGGAGACTGGCTTTGCAGTGATCATTGCAATATTTTTTTTCTCTTCTTCTGGTTTCATATTTCATCTTTAAAAATACAGTATATTTCATTCCTCTTAATGGAACGTGAAAGTGAAAATTTGTGGTTTTACCCCTGCCCTGTTGCAGAATGATTTGTCAATGACATCACCTCAATAGTAAATGTCACAAGAATAATGGCATTGAGAAGTGATCAAAACATTAAATTATTTACATGACATTATTACAGTACAGACAACATGTTTACTCAAAACATAAACAAAATGCGGTTTGACTGACGCAGTCGATAAAAGGCCATTGAGGCCATTCATGTATCATATATTTATAATTGTAATAAGAATAATAAAAACAGTCATAGAAATAATGGCCAATTATATTATTATTGTTTAGTTAAAACAAACAAACAAAAAAGACTGCTTCAGGTCCCTGGGATTAACCTGATTGAAACATATAAATAAATGAGTTTATACCCTCCACAGGCAGGGTGTGTTCAACAGAAAGTTAATTTGGCAACGGGAAAAAACAACAAACAAACAAGGTCAAAACTGAATACAGAGTGACAACCTCCAGAACTCATTACAAAAAGACTTGAATAAGGGACTCAGAAAACACAGGAATTATACTTACAGACACTACAGCGGGATGGAGAAAACAAACAACAAGGACCACAACAATGACCCGATGAGAACAGAACAGAAACAGGAAACTAAATACACTCCAAACTGAAGAGGCAGTGATCAATACCTGAACAAGACACACAATTAGTGTAGGGAGCTGATTGGCTGACACTTGGGAAGCAGGTTGTTGATATATATATATATATATATATATATATATATATATATATATATATATATATATATATATATATATATATATATATATAGTAGGATGTTAATAAACTGGGCCTAACTTCTATGATTTTCAGCAGGAGGATAATTCTTGAGTTCACAATCTCAGGCTGGGTTTTTAGCCCCCACCTCCTGGTTACTTGTATTTATTGCACAAGGACACGTGATGAGATCAGACGCCTTTCAGCGGGACCCCTCCGAGGGAGCCAGTCTCACTCACACCCAACAACACACTTCACAGAACAGCCAATACAATTTTGAGGATTGTGCAGAGGTGTGGTTTGACCATCGAACTTTGAGTCACAACCTTTGCTTGACGTGCTTGAAGAAGTCTTGACTCTGTTGATTGGTTTTTCCTCTGTTTTCCATTCAGCCATTCAATTCAACATGCCAGCGAAAGCAGCGACCAATCTGGGCTACATTCCGCCAGACGGAGGCTGGGGCTGGGCCGTCGTCTTCGCCTCCTTCATCTCCATAGGATTTGCCTATGCTTTTCCCAAGTCGCTCACCATCTACTACAAGGAAATTCAGGAATATTTTTCCATTTCCTACAGCCAGATTGCCTGGGTGTCCTCGGTCATGCTTGCATCTATGTATGCAGCAGGTCAGTTGAAATGTCGCACATTTCTCTGGCGTTTGAATTGGATGAAATGAGGCCTAGGGGAAACATTGCTGCCCTCTCTTGTGCAGGGCCTGTGAGCAGCATTCTTGTGAATCGCTATGGCAGCAGACCCGTCGTCATGGTCGGTGGGCTCATGGTTTCCTCTGCCATGGTGCTCGCCTCTTTTGGAACATCTATTGTCCATCTGTATCTCTGTGTTGGAGTGATTGGAGGTAATTGACCCTTTCTAAATACTGTAGTCTGAAATGGAACTTCAAGAAAGACTCTTTGAGGCGTGAGTTGGAGGTTTTCCCAAACCTTTTCAGCTCGTCTCAGCTCGTCCATCTGTGCTTCATGGTCTGTATCATTTGTCCATAATTGAGTCACGGGTGCATCTCGGCTGACTCGCTGGCAAGACGTGAGGTACACCCTTGACTGGTCGCCAGCCAAAAGCAATATTATAAAAATTATATACAGCTATATCATTCAAATATACTGTATAATGAATTGAATATTTGAATATTTTGAATACTTGAATATATACTGCACTGGCTCACAAATTAGAGTTATGTGTACTGCTGGGAGTGTGTGAAGGCACTCCAAGGGATATGTGAGATTTTCACTGTGTTTCTGCAAGTATAAGCAAATGTACTGGGATGTTTTTCATTGCTCGGGCAGCAACATTGTATTTTTCTTTTCAAATTAAGAGCAAATTAAGTGTAACATGCTTTTTAGCACAACACCTGCTCAAAATGGTGAATGCCTCATTTTTGATATGTACGGATATGTGCATTGTCACCATTTTCCGACGAAAGAGCTGCAAATCATGGAATTACACCTCAAGATACCACTGCAAATGAGGTTCCAACATTTTTAAAATCACATACAAATGGCAAAACACCCAGTTTAAAGTAAGTTTGCTTCCAACCTCAAATGCTTTATGCTGGTTGGGGTGTTCACGGCAAAACAAACAAAAAACAAGAATGGTCGTGAAAGACTCATACTCTCCCATAAGTCAAATATTTGTGTGCGCCATCTCATTTGTACCATGGAAAAGTGCATTCAAACGTTGTACTACTGAACACAATAATATTATGATAAATGAAATGATGGATATTTTACAATTAACATGACTGTATCGTTCAACATTTTTAAACCAACCAAATAGAAACTGATTTGGGAGCCAAATCTTTGGACAGAGCATCCAGTAGAAAAACTCTACAGGAAAAAAAATAAAACTCTCATTAAATAGAAGACTACATGTTCAAAGTAGCTCTTACGAAAACGCGGAGGTGGCAGTCAGCACCGCCGGACTGTCCGTCACCAACGTATGCTTGTTTTGTTTGCAGAAGGACCAAAGAATGCTCATAAAACAATGAAATAAAAATGTTGGAAGTTCGCTTTTCATCTGCCGTTGTAATCGTCAGGATAGACATTCCTTGAGATATCCATCCGTCCTACGCTTTACGGAAATACTAGCCAACCGTTTATTGTGTTGCTTGCTTCCTTTAAAAGGATCGAGAACCACTTTATAGTCAATGACTCTGCCACCAAGACGTGTTGCTACTGCGTATTTCAAACGCCGCGCAAACGTATTATTATTGACGTTAGATTCATTGGATGTATGACTAGAACAACGGTGTTTAAAAATGTTACGGAGCCGGGCGCTTATGGGGTAGTTGACAACGAAAGTGTGTGACGGGTAGGTGGGGTGGTGACGGACGTGAGCGACGGACCGGCGGTTGTCTGACGGACCGCCAATTACAATTTCCGCTGTAAAAAAAAATGCCGACCGACAATGACGGAAGGGAAGCAGAGCACTGATGACTAATGACTGTCGGATCAGCAGAAAAATATAAGATGCCCACTTCTGCCAAAATGTATCATGATGTCACCGTTTTGTAGCAAACGCATGTCCTTTGTCCGTTTAGGATGGACTGTTGGCTGTAAAAAGCTCAAAGAGAGATTTTCCACATCGCAGACACTAATGTTTTATATGGTGGTGACAAAACTCCAAACCTTATCCTGTCCGAAAAAGGAATCATTAGATGAGTCTGTAAAAGACAGCTAATTGCTGTTAAAATACGTTCTTTCCTACATGTGTCGTAAGTGATTTATCAATCGATTTGTCTACTTTACGTTAGCGCTCTAAACTGCGACATTATAACAGAAAACCTCACAATGTTATAATTCTTCTGCACAACGTTGTACAGCTAATGCTCATAAAAACCCCATCATGCAAACATAGAGCGGTCTTAATGGTAGAAAAAGATGTAATTATTTGCATCGTGCTGGTATAGCTTGACATTTCTCTCATTGCTTAACCGACCATTAAGCCCAATCTGCTGTATTTTTAATGACATGCTAACGCACACTCGTTTCATTTCCCCAGGTTTTGGCCTCGCCTTCAATCTGCAGCCGGCCCTGACCATCATTGGCACCTACTTTCATGTGAAGCGGCCGCTGGCGAATGGGCTGGCGATGACAGGGAGTCCGGTGGTTCTCTTTACTCTGGCTCCCCTTAATCAGTTTCTCTTTGATTCTTTTGGCTGGAGAGGAAGCTTCCTGATTCTGGGAGCCCTGGTTTTGAACTGTTGTGTTGCCGGTTCTCTGATGAGACCCGTCAACAAAAAAGGCCAAGCCGAACCAAGAAGTGAACCACGTGAGACGACCGGAGCAGAAGAAGTCCCCAAAGGAAACCGAGCCAATGTAGAAATGAAAAAGGAGACTATTATAAAGGGCTGCGTGCACAGGTGTATAGACGTGTCGCTCTTCAAACACAGGGGATTCCTCATTTACCTCATTGGGAACGTGGTCATGTTCTTTGGCTTTTTTGCACCTGTGGTTTTTCTGGCCCCATATGCCAAACATCTAGGTGTGGATGAATATTCAGCGGCGTTCTTGCTCTCTATTTTTGCTCTCGTGGACATGTTTGTCAGACCGGCGACCGGCTTGATTGGCAATACAAAATGGGTCCGGCCCAGAATCCAGTATTTATTCAGTTTTGCCGTTTCTTACAATGGAGCATGTCACATTTTGTGCCCCCTGGCAACTGGGTATGTGGGCTTGGTGGTCTATGCGGTCTTTTTTGGGATGGCGTTCGGAATGGTCTGCTCTCTGCTCTTCGAAGTGTTGATGGACCTCGTGGGAGCGCATCGCTTCTCCACCGCGGTTGGGCTCGTCACCATTATCGAGTGTGGCCCGGTCCTTCTCGGTCCACCGCTTTCAGGTTTGACCTGAATGGCCTCACGTGTATGTTAAATGGAAATATCAACATTTGTGATGAGTCGACTTTATTTTGCAGGAGCCCTCGTAGATATTTGGGGGGACTACAAGTACATGTACTACGCTTGCGGTGTGATTATGCTGGTGCCCGGCATATTTTTCTTCATCATGCATTACTACAACTACAAAAGGCTGGATGAGGAGCAGAGGCAGCGGCTGTCTGTGGAGATGAGAACGTGTGAAGAGGCCGGGCAGCTGAAAATGAACCAGGATTGAGCAGAGGAAAAAATTTCATGTGTATGATGAGAGTTAGCGTAGCGTGTGTGTGTGTGTGTGTGTGTGTGATGTTGTTTGCTAGAGACAGAAATATTTGAAAAAGAAATCTACCTCAGTTTAAACCTGATGTAGAGTATAATGTTTGTATTAATTTATTTTTTCAGTATGCATGGTCTTGTTGTCTCTAGATGGCAGCAGACACCACAAAAAAACTCCATGTTTAAAACCTGATTTTCTAATTTTCACACAGCCTTACTTGTTGGCCGTTTTATTATTTTACATTTGTAAACAATTTCCCATAAATCGGATGTAAAATGCAGTGTACTTAACTGAAAGCTACAGAATGTGTGTAACCTGGGCAGGTGTCTACTTTGTAATTTAACGTGATTTGACACTATACACTTGTACTTGTTTCCATCCCGCTACTGTACATTTATGTTGAACACAAGTACACCTTGATTTACCTCTATTTAACACAGAATTTAAACAAAAGTAGGTAGTAAGAGTGAAAATGTGTGATATTTATATCAAACATAATAAACACTGTACCTCAAAAATGTGGCCAGGATAACAATGGCCAATATGTGATGGAAATCAAGTTTACTTAACCACTTTTTTTCTAAAAAAAAAATATTCACTTGCAATGCTGTTCTATATATTCCTCAAAAACAAAAAATATCCAACATGCACAGCATGACAGGCATATTGTAAAACAACCGTGTGCATCGGAATAGTAATAAAATATTGTAATTTAAATACTCTAGTGTTGTTCTTGGATATGACATCATGACAACCATTATGAAAGTTGCTTGGAAAAAAATCGTAGAGAGGAAAAGCAAAGTACTGTATAGTTGATTCACTGTTAACTGTTTAGCTGTGCGAACAAGTAGCCTGTTTATGACTGAAACTGTTTTTTTGGGGGTTTTTTTACAGCCTTTGTTTAATTTACCTTGCAAAAACAATTTGTGTCACTCACTCACTCACTCACTCACTCACTCACTCACTCACTCACTCACTCACTCACTCACTCACAATAATAACACAGTGAAGAGGACTTTGTCAGGAAATGCTTCCTGTTTAATGTAGGCTATGTGTTCTCACTGCCATGGGTACACATTTGTATTGTAATGTATGGCCTTCTTTCATGAGTTGCTGCCATTGTACCTTTGGCAAAAGCGGTTTACATTTTGCATTCTCATTGTAATCTAGCTTTTTAAATAGTAAATTTGGTGCCATAGGTCTTTTTGCATTTTGCATCATTTATCCGTGAGCCAGAAGGAAAGCATACTGTATGTAAAGGACAGAGGATGGCCAACGTTTGGGATCATTTCAATCCTCTAAATATAAAATATAATGTACAGTGTAATACAGCAAAGCAGCTCTGGCTGACAGATCTGCATGTCAGTGGTGAGGTGACCATGATCAGCCAAAAGCCTACTGCTTCAAGTAAGAATGAAATGTAATAATTACACAGGTCAAGGATAAAGATAAAACGTTTCGGTTGCTGCTGCTCAGAGCCAACAACAGACAACTAAAGCCGTTGACGACAGTGTCCCCCACCACGTGGGGCCTTGCCTTTTAAAGCCATACCCATACAAAGTTATTTTGTGGAGATTTGTGTATCACTAGAAATAATGGGAATAAATGATCAACGGGAGCTCTGTACTGCTTTTTCTTCTCTAGCATTTATGACAATTAGGTGGTTACGTTCTTTCTATTACTTTTGGTCACACTATAATAACTACAGTGTATGAAATTTCACCTTTGTCAGAGGTGACCACAGTCATTTTCATTTACAGTATGTTGCCTCGGCATCTTTTCAGTCATAATATTGCTGTTGTGTGTTTTTAGTTAGTTTCTTTTCTGGATTTTGTGCCACTGTATAGTAACGCAGCGTCGAGGACAGCTTGAGACTCACTGCTGTCGACAGCCTCCCGGGAGGAAGCGAACCCAAAAGAGGACTGACTGGTCACAACATTAGCTTCAATTTAGGAGTCCTGTACATTTTGCTTTGACTGTAGCAACAGTACATACCCTGAAGCATCTGCTGCATATGATACATTAGAGAAGCATTCAAGGAAAGAACAATCCCATTATTACAAATATATGCTTAAATGTTCCATCCTTATCATGTCCCTGCAAGGTGCATATCGATGGCCTTTCTCATGGACTAAAATTGCTTATGTGATTGAATCAATAGCTCCTTTTATAAGCGTGGATAACATTGTCTGCAGAGGAGATGGAAAGCGCAACACTACAGCTTTGGGACTGCGTACTTTTTGTTTCATTACAAGCAGACATGTTCAACTGAGCTACTTATTCAAGTTCCTCTGAGAATTATGGGCCACAATGTGATGTTGTGGGCCCAAATGTGTCATTACGTTGTTAGCAATAGGAAAAAAGGTTAAAGGGAGGCAAAGTGAGCGAAATCAAGACTTCCAACAGTTGCAGAACCCATAACCTTTATATCATCCCCTTTCTCAACAGCTTGAGTGTAATCACTGCTATGAACTGTGACTGATGTCAGTAAATCTCACTTTAATTGGGACGGCGCGATTTAATCCGGGTAGCTATTCCTGTGACAACTACAACTGTGCCATGAGTTGTTAGAAGGAATTGAGCCATTGGAAACCAAGCTCACTTTCATCCTCATGTCTAAAACAAGAATGAGAATGTCCCTTTAACTCAACACAGTGGTGAATAAGAGCTGCTGATTTTATTTCCAATTAAACAGTAATCTGTTTTTGCCATGCTTCCATCAACATGCAGAGTGACAACATGTCAGCGGGACATCGAACCCTTTATCATCTGTGCATCTGACATTTAGTTTATGGGCATACTCGCACTTTGTATTTAAAACCACAAATATCTATATAAAGAAAAGGAAATTGGGTTAATTTCCAAACTAGTGGTTTTAAGTGCGTCCGTCATATGAACCTGGCTAAGCTTATCCAGAATCCTCTGCCCACCCCTATCACACAAACACAAAAAGATTGCACAGCTAGCCATTGTGTGGTGCAAACCAGACTAACAATGGAGTAAAACAGCATCTAATTCACATAACAGGCAAAAATGGTCAAAAATGTCTCTACGTAACTGCGCTGCCCAGCAGAATGCTTCTTGGTGCGCAAGTCATATTTGCACATATTTAAATGCATGGTGGGGAAATTACTCAACTGTGCAAATAACCCTCATTGATAAACAATGGGCACTGTGGTGGCAAACTGGTTGGCACGTCCACCACGCGGTTCAGAGGTCTCATGCCAGTATCCTCCCACAATCCTCGAAACATGCATGATAGGTGAATTGAACTCTCTAAATTGTCTGTGAAACAGTGAAGTAAATGGCAAATCAAATTCTGTATAAGTCCTGAGTCCACTCATTTGTATTTTAAGGCACAACTTCATGGTAAAAAATGGTAAATAATGACATTAATAAATTATTGCGGAACAGTATTGCGTGGCTAGAATATTGAACCTTATGTTTAAAGGTTGAGGGTTTGAAGCCAGGCCCTGGCCTTCCTGTGTAAAATGTATGGGCCCCCCACATTATTGTCAAGGTTTTTTGCAGTAACTCTAACTTTCTCCATAAAGATGTTTCCTAGGTTAACTGAAGACTTTAAATTAAGACTTATCATCATGAACAGCTGGCATGAGGACACATTAAATAGTAAACGCGTGTGCCAGTGTCTGACTGAGTGTCACTGGTTTTTGGGTGGTTTGGTGTTTTTTTTTTTTTTTCTGTGTAAAAAAGAAAAACAATAGTTGTATTTGTTTTTAAAGGCTCATTTGTTGCATGTCGGTTCCAAATTATGAGTCATCTCCCATCTAAAAGATCTAATGATTGCATGTGGATAAATAATTTCAGCGCCAAATAATTCAGTATTAGGCCTTTTTGAACTCCTCGCTCGTAATACATTGTGGTACGCTGTCCTGGTTGAAGAGCTAGATTAAAAGCCTTCTGTATTTTTCTTGGATCTCATTAGTTTTGACCGCCAACTGTACCTAATTAAACAACCAACTACGTTTATATTCAACTTTGATATCAACGGTATTTGATTCCTCTTTACATTTACTCCGATTGAACATGTTGAATAAAGCTGCATCACAAGTCCAACATTAGAGTATATGCTTGTCGAAATGTCTCTCGAAATTCAATAAGCTATCCAAACTGCCTGAAACTGTAATATGCAGTTTAGCATTGAAATTTACTAAGAATATGACATGAAATTGAAAAACCAATTGGTAGTTCTCCCTCACACCACCATTAGTCATTCAATGTTTGCTGGATGAATAAGATGGGGAGATGTATTTTCTTTGAACCAGCTGAACACCGCCTTAATTAGCAAGAAAACCAGAGAAATATACCTTTGTCTTTATAGCTGGATTATTAAATACAATTGTGAGTGTGACATGATAGCAGTAGCCTAGATGGGTTACATAATCAGTGAAAATAAATCATCCACCTCTGGCCACATCTTAGGTCTTGAATCGAATTTTCGAAAAACCACACACGAGGAAAAATAACCAATGAAGACATAAGGTGCGACTGAAAAGGTCTCAGTAATTTCTCATGTCATGACGAGCACATCCGGCCTTGTTCTCCCTGCCTGTCCAAACTGATGGCATCGGAATGTTGTTGCGTGCAACATTTTTAATTAATAAATCATATTTTGGAGAAAGCTCAGGTGGATTCCGACCAGTTCTCGCGACTTTGCTCATGATCTTTCACAGCACATGAGCAAGCCACGGAATCATGTTTGTCAATCACTTCAATATTGCATAAAGTTAATTCAAGCGATCATCAGTTGAATTGCATGAAGATGATATTCAGTTTCAATGCAGTACATTTAGTCATGATCCAGGATGTCTGCATTATGGATTCATTTAAAATGTACACAAAAGAGAAGGCCTTGAACTTCACCGCCATGAGCAACGTTTGAGGAATAGCCGCCAGCCAAAGGACTTAATGTGATTATGCTGCACATAATTAACAATCTGTGAAACGCATTCCCACAAAAGCCAGAACAAAATGGCTTTTCTGTCTGCCGACTATTCTAAAAATGTCTGAATTATCATCTATATGCACATTTACCCTACCTTTCCGCGCTGACAATGCAGAACCCCTCTGACCAATATCCTTAATCTGCCACTCAAAATACATTTCGGCTTTGTTGGATGGAATTTGTCACAATAAGACCGAGAGTGGAGACTCTGTGCCGCCTATTAGAACCATTGTGCGACTTTATCAAGCCAACGCAGACAACCACTGACTTGTCTATCCGTGGACGGCGGTGTTCTTGTGCGCCTTTTATAGGAGGATGACACGCAGTGCAATCTATCCTTTGAATGCCATGCTGAATCAGACTGCTGCATAAACACGTTTAGTAGAAGAGTAAATGGCATTCCCTGCCTACAGGGCTACCCGGTAACATATTTACACGCTGAGCACACATGAAGTAATGTGTGTCATGTGGCTGATAAAAAGCAACTCACTAGTCTTCTCACTCTATCAGACATGCTCGAGTGACCAATATGACCTCCTTTCAGTTTAATTCTCTCTGTTTGGGAATGTCATTTCTCTATTGCCACGCATCTGCAGATGCCCACCGAAAAGCTTGCCCGTCGTCATGCCCGCAGGAATCGACACCCGTGCTTGGAATGAGAGCGCAAGCACGACAGGAACTGGGCATGCAAGCGGGAGAGGAGCGGAAATAATTATTAGAATAAGTGAGGCGTATTAACTCATCCTTGCCTCAAAATAGAAGAAAACATGATGGCGTAATTCCACAGCATGCATGCCCGTGCACGGGCCCCACCTGAGCCACCGAGTTTTGTAATGTTGAGTTTGAAGTTGAGTTGGAGTTAAGTCTGAGTTGAAGTACAATTTCAAACCAAAATGACCATCCTGATCTTAAATTGCTGGAGTGCATGTCTCTCTCACACACACACACACACACACACACACACACACACACACACACACACACACACACACACCTACTACCCCCCCCCCCCCCCCCCCCCCATACTGACGAACTGCCCACTTCTGATATGGACACAATGTTACGCAGGGATGTATTTAACAGGAACCCAAAAAGAAATAATATTGTCAATAACAAGAGTTTGACTGGCACCTATTGTAGTGAATACAACACTTTTGTTTAGGTATTCTAAACATAAGTGACTTGATAGCCCATTTCTTGTATTTAAGTAAAAACATCAGTAATTTCCTCACCATCATCTTGATGTATTAGCAGCTTTTATATCTTGATTGTAAGGCCACATTATTTAGACATTTGCTCTGATTAATATTTGGTACATTGACTGACTTTTATCTTTCTGAGTTTGAAATGTCAGACTGCATTTGAAAGCACTATATATTTAACAGCTCACGCTAGCGCTGTAGACTTGTGCCGCGTCATACAATTACAGGGTAATTTAAAGTGGTTTCTAGTCATCTTTAATCAGTGAATGAACCTGATCTTTTAAAGCTGGTGTGTTGATATTGGGACTTTGTAATGTGATTGCGGCATTAATAACTCAAGAATGAGTTACGCTAGCCAGTAACCAATGCTGCGAAGGCCATATGCAAAATAAAAGCATTGAATGGTCACCACACTGACCTCCACGTAATCTTCAGTATTACGTATAATGTCGTTATTTTCAAATTAGCCTTCGCAAGACAATTGGCGTTTAACATGATGTTATTTGTTTTCCTTGATGTTTTTTTTATGGCTAGCCTGCAGTACCAGCGATTAAGTGAAAACCAAGCAGTGCTCCTGACCCCCTGAAATGCTTACAGTGTTCATGCAACTCGCTTTGGTTTTAATTGTCTTTTGGAAAAAAATGCATTTTCTGCCTCTTTTGGACAAAAGTTTTCGGTGACCAAAAATGTTGTACATCTCTTGAAGAATACATAACAAATAAGCCATTGTGACTGTTTTTGGTTATGCTAAATTTGTTCTTTCTGTAACAATGAAAAGAAATGCACTTTGTGTTTGCATCTCATTATGAATGTCTTTTTGGAAAGCACTCTGGCTTTTGCATGTTCGTTGGGTAGTAAGGGTAAGTATTATTGTCAGTAATTGTCGGTATTAATAAAGACTTTTGAGGGTATTGAATGAGTTAAGCAAGGAATTCATCTGTTTGAAATATATAAATCCTTGCATCAATGCCTGTCACATATATTAAAAGACTGTACAATTTGGTGCGTGCGTGTGTGCGTGTGTGTGCGTGTGTGTGGCGGATCAATAGGCAGATGGGAGGGCCGGACAAAGTCTGAGACCCCCCCCCCCCCCCACGAGATGTCGGTAATGAGGAGGACTGAGCAGGGTGCCATTTGCAGAAGAAAGCAATCTTCGGGGAGTCCAAGATCTGGTGGAAGGGCAAACCGGACCCCTCCCAGGACCGTACCCCTCCCCTTCCTGAACACGAGTGCTGTGGGCAGGAGGAGTCGTTATCTAACATAGGGAACATAATAGGCTGCTAGCCATAAACACACTGGAAATGGGAGAGCCGGGTATTGTAGGCAGTCATTGTGTTTTGGGCATACTCTGTCCACGGGAGTTGGTGAGAGCAGGATGAAATATGTTGGGACACCATGCACGTTGGAGCAGTTTCTACTTCCTGGTTAACACATTCTGTCTGGTCATTGGATTGTGGGTGAAACCCAAACAAGAAGTTAACTGTGGTCCCATAAGCCTGCAGAACTCCTTTCAAAAGTTGGACGTTAACTGAGAACCGTGGACGGTCACTACAAGACATG
Organism: Hippichthys cyanospilos; assembly: GCF_059441005.1. Lineage (NCBI taxonomy): Eukaryota > Metazoa > Chordata > Actinopteri > Syngnathiformes > Syngnathidae > Hippichthys > Hippichthys cyanospilos. The sequence continues at coordinate 24,836,322 of NC_142370.1, read as the reverse complement.
TAGAGGAATGGGCAGGAGCTATAGCAGACCGGGTGATGTTAGGGCTTGTGTTGACAGCACTTTGATAAATTCAAGGAATTCTTTCTCCAGGGTGGGTCACCAGAATCGTTAGTGCAAAACGTCTTCAGTCCGCCTACTCCTGGATAGCAGAAAGGCTTTGTTGAATGGGGGTTAGGGCATCCCCCTCCAGGAACGGCCCAGATTAGGTGTACGGTTTAATATTATGGGAACCTGGGCCGTAGGAGAGGGTGAAGTTTAATCTCATAAAGAACAGGGCCCGGTGTGCTTGGCAGAAGTTCATTCTTTTAACCAACCAAATGTACCCCAGGTTCTTGTGGTCTGTCCACATGAGAAAAGGAACCCTGATTCCCTTTCACTAATGGCGTCAGTCCTCCGGTGCCAACTTGACCACCAGCAACTTGCGGTTGCCATTGTCATACTGTAATTTCCCAAATATAGGACCCATTTTGCCCCAAATTTGAAGGCCTAAGGTATGGGTACATCCTATAAAAAGTAACTTAAAGATGATGGTGATGATTATTTTATTGGATGACAGTCAAGGATTTTGCATCCGTCAGCGACATAAGCCGAGTTATGACATACATAGGTCCGATAGAGAAATTTGTCTATCTAAGTAATTACAGCAATGGGACAAGAAAGAGGGCAAAAGTTTTTTGACAGTTCAGACAGCAGCTGTCGGGCTAACTGCAGGTTGTGTTTGCTGGGGTTGTTACAGTGTTATTTCCACTAAAAGGAGCAAGCAGAGCAAGGTTGTTCAGGGGGAAGCGTTGCTTGGCCCAACCGTATCCACTCATCTACGGTTGCCCCTTGACTTTTACTAGACAGCCAGCAGTAACGTGTCCTCCTACCCCAATATTCGGGCAGAGGTCGTCGGTGCGATTACATTCCCAATTCCCCGGGCTCAAGAATGTATGATTCAGCTACATAGGCTTGGGATACAGTCCCTGTTGGGTTCGTATTGTCCGACAGTCGACGGTGGCCACCACCAGTGAGATGCCTCCCATGCCTCCAATATTGTATTCGCACAACAATTGCGAGAATGATTACCCTGTCTAGGTTGTTGGAAGCGCGTAAGATACAACCTTGTCTTTAACCTTTCTGCACCTTCCGCACAGGCGTCACTCAAACCAAACACCTCCCAGATGTCTGAAAATGTTCTGAAGGAGATGCCAGATGGTGACTGCCTTACCCACTCAGCGGTTTCCAACAACCAGGCTCACCTTGTCAAATTGTTATTTTGTGAAGGATACCTCAGCCTGTTTGGATGTTTGAAGGGAACAGCTTGTGAGAAAAGCCTTCTGAGTTGGCAACCCGAGGTTCAGGAGCATCCGGGAGAGAAAGTGGAGAAGCAGGTGAAGGCCAGTAAATGCTCACGGCGACTCAATTCACGGCGAGGTTGCTGGACGAGCACATCCTCCACTCTTCCGAGGTGGTCCAGAACAGAGAGACTGCGTGCTGGGTCCATAGACTGGACCGAGATCCACACAGAGCTAGGCAACGACAATGAGCAACTGGTTTAGTGCAGGCACAGAAATGAGGCAGCTTAGCAACTGAGGCTGGCTTGCACATAAATGCTCAGGAGACAGGCGGAATGAGTCGAGCCACTGCAAGTAAGTCAAAAAGGGACAGGCAGAATCATGGTAGGCAGGACAGTTTTTTTCTTCTTCTCGGGGAGTAATAGTTTGAATAGTCGGCGACAGGCAAGGTGAGATTCTGATTGAATGGAATACAGTCATATAGTTTGATGCGGCCGGCAGAATGAACTGAATAGAACAGCATACTGTGGCAGCTCTCTCTTGCCTGTCCAAATATGCCACGTCTGATCTGTTTGCATTAACAGTAAGTATTAAACTCAGCTCAAAAATGTGCGTCGGCATTCGGCAGTATTGGCTGAAATTAGAAACGTCAAAAACAAGAAACTACAGCAAATGTGTGAATGTTTACTGGGAACTAACTGCATGATGCTGCCGTGCCGCTTTCTGATTCTGCGGTGCATCATCACCTGCAGGCTGCAGTGGCTCATGAAACATAGAATGACAAACAACATAAGTCACCAAGTGACTCCTGTGCAGCCAATCAGCTGTAATTTATTCTAATGTATTCATAAGGTCGTTCAGTGGTGATGGATTGTTTAGGGCAGAGAAAGTGGAAAGTAAATAAGACATTCGTTGAGTCTTTTGGTGCGTTTCATTTCTCCTAATTGCCAAGTGCGTCTTTCCTCAATGTTTCGCCAACCACCTGGAAGTTGTTCTTGCATGATGATATCAAAAGTACCCCATGTAATAAATTCATATGGAGAAATTGAGGAGCTTCCTCTGAACTAGTAAAAATTGTATAATCACTGGGGTGTCATTGACAGAAGTCTGAAATCCTGAACAATGACAAAATGGAGCGCTTAACAGATGCAAATGAAAAGTAAAAATAAATCCTTGATTTTAATTCCTTGATCATTTTAGTTGAAATACTTATATTTTGGTTAGTTTGTTTCAACTGGAGGATTATTATTTTTTTTTTTTTTAAATTGGACTGGATCATAATTATGCAAAGAAAGTCTGCAGTAACGGATGTATTTTTTGTCATAAATAGAATTCTACACAATTTAGGTGGATTTAAAATATAGTGTGGACATTTAAATCACTAAACAGGTTTTTGAAACAGCACTTTCTGCTCTATGGTCAACACCCTGGCTGGGGGCTGGCTGGCTGGCTGCTTTAAAAACCACATCACAAACGTATGGACGGGGCTTTCTGTCGCTGTTGTAATTTTTGTCCCCTTTTTTTTTTAATCGCACGAGGAGAGGAGAGGGGAGGCGAGTGGAGCAAGCTTGCTGTGCACTTTACGCTAGATCCGGAAAGAAGAGCATTGCTGAGAACTTTCACTTTTCTGGGATGTGACAGAGCCAATATTTTCACCAACAGCACCTTTATTCGTTGTGGCAATACTCGCCTGCCAAAAAATACAACTTTCAATGTCGCAATCAAGTGGCCGAGACCGTGCTAAATATTGTGCTGACAATGCTGCGCTATCGTTAGTGCACGGTTCAACAGATGTTAAGTGAAGCAAACGCTGCACATACCAGTTGTCCCGAGTGCCCGCTTCCGCCTTTCTACAAGCCAGGTGAGTGCTCTTGCTTGGCTCTGTTTCGTATTGAAAGCTCAGCTGGCCGTGTTGGATCGCTCCCGGTGACCGCAAAGCGGCCGCCATGATTCATTCCTGCCTCCTGCGTGAGCCGTTGAATGTTCCCGAAGATGATTGGCTGTGGCGACTCGAAAGGCGGAAATAGTAAATAAAAAATAACTTCATGCGAAAAGCGAAATTTCGCTTCTCGGGAACGCGCGCGGCCATTCGCGTCGCTCCATTCGCGTCCATCGCGTCGCCCGACGTGTATTCGCACCCAGTCACGCGAACTCCATTGACTACATTACAAAACGCTCCGCTTTTTTGCCTCGTTGGCGTTCAGTGCACGCGTACCATTAAACAAAATCATCTCCAAAACATTATTTGGGGTGCAGCCCACGGGGCCCAGTGCCAGTTTATCCCCGTACCGGTCCGCGGACCGGGGATTGGGGACCACTGGTGTAGAATACCAAAATAGAAGACAATTGATGTCATTAATGTGTACTTTTGCAAAAAGAATATTTAGGCAATATGTAAATGTAATGTTATTACTGGATATTGTGAAAGAAGAAGTTTGTAAAAGGGAAATGGTCATTGATTGATACGAAGACAGATTTACCGAAAGAAGGACTGACTGATGTGAATGAAAAGACAGAAATGTTGATAAGTAAAGTTTTGTGTATGTGTTGCTTTTAATAAACGCTCAGACGAAATCTGGGAAGGAAGCAGCTCTCTTTGTCCTCCTTTGTCCTGCCTAAACAGGTCAAAAATGAATTGTTGCTGTGGCCCACCTCGCTGAACCGGTAACATAGGCGTTGAATTAAAAGTTTGTCTACTTTTGGTCACAAAATTGCAAGATATGCCACGGGCGTGGAGCATAGCTGCACCGGAGTGCCCACTGATTCAAAGGGGGGTCCATACAAATTCCAAACATGACAGACTGGATATGTGTCATCACAACATTTAGTATGCGCTGCTTTTTAAGCATCAGGCAGTCCACTTGTTTACCAAAAGGTTAAATGTGTTTGGGGAGCAGCCCAGAATTGCACAACGCAATCTCCCAAATTCACATACACAGTAAACTAGACCTGCGCCTGCACAAAAATGAAGATGTGCTGGTTATTAGATAAAGAGCAAGCAAGTGCGTCCATCTACCATCCTACCATATGAATTGTCTACTCCTTTTTGGGTTGTCAGTGCAAAAATGCTACACAAGAAAAGGGTAGACACAGGGGCTTTACATTGCCACATTAGAGCACCTCGTTAGCTTTGAGTGTGCGTGCTTCATTGTGAGAAGATGTTAAGAGTCTAGGCGAGGAGAAAGAATGACATGACGGCAGCTTCATGCTGGCATGTCCACTTCAGAATGAGCGCCGCAAGGTGATAGCAGAGTGAGAAAATGCCCTGCAGTTACTCGGTAAGCTCCAGCTAAGCTCTATTTTCATAACTGAAACATGTAAGACTACATGACTATGTAAGACTATACTATCTGTAAGACTACAGTATGAAAGCTGGAATAAGTATCATTCATTTGTAATAGAGGCTTGATTGAGAAGAGACATTTGATAGGGTTACAACACATTCTGTGCCTCATTCGGACTTGTTTATAGTGCGTCAAATGATCAAAATATATTTACTTCAAGGAATAAAATTGGCACAGGGACCTCGAACTGACATCTGTTTGGAATCAAGCACGCTTGTAAGTTGAAAAACTTCAGTAGGGAAAACAAAGAAGACACACAATGTATGTGATCTGTGCTGATGAGTGATGGCCTTGGCACGCAGGAGATGATAGGTCCATAGACTTATCAATAATGTATCATCTGGTAAGAGAAATGATAGGCACTCAGCTGGTACGTCCTCTTCAGAAGTAAGCCATAAATTTACGGGGCAATAATAATGATTCCTTTCAGGGAAATAAAGGCCACCCCCCTGCCCCCTTCAGAGTCATAAACCTGACTCGCTCTTCTATCGGATGGAAGAAAAATGTTCCCTCTCCCTACACCCAAGAGTTGTACGTGGGGTACAGGAAGCAGCCAACTTGATATGCAACCATTCCTCTTTACAGGAATAAAAGCCAATTTCACTTTTCCTTTTAGCTATTCCCACATCCTGCATATGGCGGCCAGCAAAGATCTGGCGAGCTCGAATTCACAGTGATAATTTGTTTTCTTTGATCATCAAAGAAAACCGCTCGCTGCGGTTGACTTTTTATTTGCGTCAAAAATAATGCTTGTTTTAATTCTTGGACAAGCAAACAATGTCCCGGTGCAGCTTAATTGGTCATAAAAAAGTGATCTCACAAATACAAAAGGCAAAGTTTCTATGGTTACTTAGTCAGCTGTAGGTTTTGAGGAACAGCATGGTGCTTCCTTTCATGCTTGGGGGCTAACCAAAATAAAAATGAAAAGTATAAAAGTATCTTTTCACACCTAAGGACAATTTAGTATGTCCAATACACTTGACATGCGTGTTTTTCGAGGGTGGGAGGAAGCCGGAGTGCTCGGTAGGAACCCACATGGGCTCGGGGAGCACATGCAAACTCCAGCTGAATTTGGTCCTTTTAATTGTGAGGCCAACGTGCTTTTCACTGCCCCACTGAGCCGCCCCATTTTCAATCAGCGGGCCAATAATTGTTGATGCTGACACAACAAGGCAGTTTATTTATTTATTTACAGTATTTCATCAGCCCTGCCGGCAGGTCACAAGGCAGGTTTTGTAAAGGCCTGCCCTCTTAGCTGCAGACTACAGGTGTGCACAAAGTTTTTATTGAACGCTTGAAAACACCCTCATCCAATAGGATTCATATTTGAACATTGGATGAGTACTTGATGCTTACGCTTCAGTCACTAGGCACTTTTTGTCAGCACACTGATGAGTCACATAACGCACACAGTCTATAATGTCATCTTCTAAAAGTACTAAAGTTGTCACGTTCTGCCTGAGTTACATTCTGCTATGGGTTTTGTTGTAGAGATTTGGGGTTGTTTGTTTAGCCATTTAGTTTGTATAGTTTCTTCCCTGCGTCTGCCTCGCCTCTCTGTCCATTAGTTTGATCTTGTCCACCTGTCGCCTGTGCGCTCCTGCCCTTGCGTGTCACTTAATCAGCTTCCCCTGCCTCTTGTCTCTCCCAGCTGTTTCGCGTTGTCTTGTAAGTAGCCCCGTGTATTTAAGTTGCAGCCTTTTCCCTGTTAGTTGTCGGATTATTGTTACGGTCACCCTCACGTCCTCGCTCCCTCGTCTACAGTCACTCCGGTTTGTCGTAAGTTTAGTTTTGCGTTTTCTAGTTCCTTTTGTACTTTGCCCAGTTTTTGTCTGTTTTTGTTCCTGCCATCCTTTGTTCATTAAAACGATATTTTTGAGCACATCCCCTCCTGGCTTCCTTGCTCCTCGCACCCCCGGTCCATGCTCCCGCACACCCGCATTCAACTCGCCATGCCCCGCCGTGACAAAAGTGAGCAGAAAGCAAAGCACAAACACACTCTCAAGCAACACTTTTGCAGACAATGAGGCCCGCTTCCAAGACTTGCGGCCCCAACTTCAAAACATTTCAGCCCGATTCAAGACACGCAGGCCTCCCTCTTTTCTACATGCCAAACTAACATATAGCATTAGCAAGACCAACACAGACGCGGAAGCACATACTGGCGCCAATGCATAAACGCAAATACTGTATCTAAAATAATAGGACAAACTGGCAAAAAAAAAGAAAGATACCTTCAAGTGTCAATGCAAAAACACACACACATACTCCTCTTCCATATTGCATATTTTGAATAATACACTCCTGCTGTGCGTTTGTAAAGAAATTTCACTAACTACACTCTTAACGCCACCTACTGGATTAGTCGTGTTAAACATTTTAATGCATCAAGTTCTATTTTGACTGAAAGGAGAGGCCCCACTGAAGGGAGTCATACAGTAATCATAAGAAATGCAAGATAAAACAACAGGTTAACAGTGTATGGAAAATGGCTGTTTATGGGCTATATAATGGGCATCAGTGGGAAATAAAATGGATTTAAATCATGCTCCAGGGTCTCATTTTCTGAGTGACAATCTGAAACAGTTAGAGACTAGATCTTGTTGGAATTTTATTTCTAATTCAACATAAACTCAAGTTAGTAATCTGACTCCAATTTGTGACCTTACCCGACTGCCACTCATCCAACAATTTGCGCGCTCGTTCTGCAATAGAAAGGTATCAGGAAGCCGGCATTTTCACACACGAGTGGATTTATTCCTAACACGCAGATCTAATACAAGCACCTGGGTCTCGGGTCCCTCTCAATACAGCCCTGTACGCCGCTGTTGCCACCAGCAGACGTACTCTCATCCGAGTTGCCCAGCAATGAGTTATACTACACAATATGCAAATGGCACATGAACAAAGGCATCCTGGCATTATTTTATTGGCTATGTGTATACTGTTGTTAACTTTAGCTTGCTCTCATTGGTCTTTCTTCCCTTGCAGAATCGCTTGCTCACTCCTCCTGGTTGTAGTTTTCCTCAAAGTTGTTTTTCACCAGGTGCCAAGGTCATCTCGTCCCCGCGACTAGCACCGCTTGCTCTGAAACATTCCATTCTTACACTCCCTTGCACCCCATATTGTTTTGTTCACTTTACAGTCTCACACTCTCATACACAGAATGTAGCAACATCTAATGAACTACTGTAAGCTCAAACTCTTATATTCCTTTAATCTCTTGATTTTTTTTTTTTTTTAATTTTGAACTCTTTTGGCTTTACAACAGAATTTAGGCTCTGACGTATTTCTTATTTTTTTATTTTCAATGCTGAAACGCAAAAATATTGCAAAGTCGAAAAAATGTCACCAAAAAGATACAAGAGTTAACTGTAACCAGTTTCTTATATTTTCTCCCACAGAAGTAATCTGCACGTTTTTTATAGCTTTGTTTCCTGATTTTTTTTCTTTTTAATCTTCTCTTCTGGCTGTGTTTCCTTAACAGGCTTATTAGCTTTCCATCGGTCTCTTTGCTTTCAGCTCCTCTTTTTCTCCTCTTTCTGAAAAAGTATCATCCATCCATGTTCTTGTTTCTGTCAAACCCATATCAAATGTGTTCCATCTGAGGGTTAAATCAACATGAAAAACAGCAGTCGCTGATTGCACCTATATTCGCACTTTGTTTGCATTCGCAGTTTGCTCAGTGTTAATGACTGATTCACAAAGAATACAGCACTAATTAGATAGCAGCACAAACAATAGAGCATGCCATGCATTCAGTGTGGCAAACTTGATACTCACAGGGGGCTGGCAGATTTTATTTTTGTAAAGAAGCTATTTTGGATGTTCACAGGTTTGCCACACGCAGCTTCCCATTTATGGCACCATACTCGCAACAGAGGGTTGATTTCAATTTTGAGCTAAATGAAAAAAGGTCATTTCAAATCAGCATACTAACATAAAATACAGTAACAGACAGCTCATGAAGGTAAAGTGCTGCCGCTCAGTGGCAGACATTTCCCGAATGCCTAGGTTGAAAAAAATAGGCGCTGCGGGCTTGACTTGGTCAATTTAAGTGGAGACTGTATTATTTATTGCCTTCTTGAAATGGAAATCAGAAACACCCCTTGTGGAAATTTGTGCAAGAATTGCTTCACAGTCATTGCAGAGCACCCTCTCTGCACACTTTAAAAATTGGTGGAAATGTCCTGTGAGTGATTTCAATTATCACATTTTCTATATTCTAAAAATTCCCTATAGGCTTTAGTTGGATACCATCTCACTCAACCTGCTTATGTTAGCACTACCACTAGGGATAGGTTAAAACACTGATTCTGTTTACCTCCTTTGATAGTAAGATCCCTGCATTTTTACATTTTGGATGAACAGATATTGGATTCTTCAAATGTATCTAGGAAAAAAAAAAAAAACATTTCAATATAATGGTAACACAAAATCCGATTTCATTGTACTGTATTTTCATGGGAAACGGCTATTATTTTTTTTTTAAATCTCGGGTTATGTCACGAACAAAGCTTATATCCTTTTGCCTGGCCGCAGCGGATGAACCTTTTAACACGACAGACAACTACACCGTTATAAAACACTGGCACACCTTATTTCAACATCGCACATATATGAACTGCTCTCCATGAGAGTCAAGTGCAGAGAGAGAGGGGAATACCTAGAAGGCGCAAACATCAAGCACGCTTCTTCTATTGTCCTTTATAAACATATGTCAGCAACAGCGCCCCTTTTGACAAACAAGGATATTACAGTAACAAGCAGTCATACAATAACACTCAACAATTTTGTATTTTAAACCAACCACAATGATTGAAAAAAGACTAATGCTCTCTTTTTTGATTTAGTAATAGAATTAACTCAAGGTACACACACACGCACAAATAATTACTCTAATTCGGGAATTTAAAAACTCCTATATTGCATTTCCAGGCCAAGAGCCAATCAAAAGTTTCTTATCCATTTGCTGTGCACCCATTGGTTACTTTAACAATCATTTCCTTGCCATGGAAATGCATCCAAGAGTGCACCACCATTAGCAAGCAATTTCTTCATGTAAATCACATTTAAAAAGCAAGATGACACAAAAAAATCGCTTAGCATTCTAACGTCTAATGTCAGCAAAAAGGACATGACAGACTGACCTGACGACTGACGTGCATCTGACGGGCATGTGTTTGAATGTCTATTCTGAAAATCACAACAAGAGGTGAAAAATATACTTCCGACATTCTTAATCCAGTTTTTTTGTTAGCATTCCTGCCATTTGTCGGTCCTTTGGCAAAACAAGCATACATTGGCAACAGACTGATGGACAGAAGGTGCATTTTTCATCGGTTGTTGTAATCATCAGGATAGACATTCCATCAGATCTCCATCATACATCTGTCAGTCTTTAATACATATACAGTGATCCTCGTCTTACAACGTCCCTGACTTACGTTATTTTCATGTTGCGACGTGGAATACTGAGTGTTTTCATCCCCTCTTTATGACCTTTTCCCGGTTTTGCAACTGTCATGACCCTAGGGGCTTGGCTGCATTTGTATTGTTTCGTCTCCATCTTATTTTCAGTTGCCGTCCCTGCAACAGGTCATTACAATTCTGCTATTGGTCAGCGTCTCCTCACGGAGATGGTGGTCTGCTATTGGTCGGCTTCACTTGTTTCAAAATGGCGGAACGGTAAAGTTGTGTTGGATAGTGAGTGGTTACAAAACCGTATTTCTAGTGCTTTTTACTGCTTAATTCAAATTTGAAAGGGGTAGCCATGCGTCCGAAGATTGCTAGTGATGTTAAAGAGAGGACTAAGAAGATGATTTATATGGAAATGATGCTGGAAATAACCCTTATATGGGCATAAGGGAATATGGGCATAACAAGCGCCAGTCAAAGGTAAATAAATCCTGTCTATATTTTTAATTTATGATGTTTTCTGATCTTACACATGTATATTAAATACATGTAGCACTTACTATACTATTTTGGGACACTCACCTTTTGTTATGGAGACAGCTCACATTGAAAGCAAAATATCTATTAAATAGATTTGAAAGGCTCTATTTGGTGAAAACTCCCTTTATAATATATATATATATATATATATATATATATATATATATATATATATATATATATATATATATATATATATATATATATATTTTTTTTTTTTTTTTTATCTACAGACTTCATTACCTCTCGGGCGGCTGCAGCTAACCTCTGCCACTGGGTTTCCTCCAGCTGTTCAAGTCACCCTCGAGCAGCAATAGCCCAGAACAAATGCTCGGGGATGAAGGGTGCCAGGGTTTGTGTTCATAATCAAGTCTTGTGAGCTGCCTTTTGAGTGCAAACAGCAGGCATCAAGCAGTTTAGGCTCTGTTTGTTGTGCTGAGTGCTTTCCACAAAATGTTGCATGTGACACTTTGACCTTGTCGGGAGTGCCGGGATGAGATTTCAACAGAATTCTTCTTTGACTGCAGCGGAGATGGGCGGCGATTTGACATATGTCATATAATATAAATGATACTTTTCTGAATTATGTTTCTCACAAAGTTACCTTTTTATATCCTGCTTCTTTTCATGCAGTATCCTGCCCTTGTTCAGGTGTCACATTAGAAGGAGAGAAGCGCCCTGAATCACAACCGTTTTCTGGCATATTTTTACTCATTCTGAACCAGAAGAGACGTTATGCTTTAAATTGCACCATATTTCTGCTTCAAATATTCATATGTATCCCTTTCTCTTCACACATGTGTTTGGACGCGGATGTACAGTAATCCCTCGCTCTATCGCGGTTCATCTTTTACGGGTTCGCTGCTTCACGGATTTTTTACAGTGTGGATATATACTTTTTACAGCGCATTGTGCGCTGAATTCTGAATGGCTCAGGGGCTTTACTGTTGTCTCGAAATAAAATATCGACACTGTACCGTACTGTTTTTTCACTTGTCAATGTATTACAAGAGGCAAGAGGATCCAAAAGCTTGCTTTCATCTCCTGTGTCTCTCCTCTAACTGCCGTGTGCGAACGTGCTAGTAAGCACATTGATTGATAGCTTGGTTTCTGGGAGCCGATCACGTGACTTGCAAACGCGCACACTATGTAGACTAACGGTTCTTAACCTGGGTTCGATCGAACCCTAGGGGTTCGGTGAGTCGGTCTCAGGGGTTTGGTGGAGCCTCCGCAGCAGAGGTCCACCCCTCAGTCTAAAAATTCATATTTTATTTTTTACTAAAGAAGGGTTCGGTGAATGAGCATATGAAACTGGTGGGGTTCGGTGCCTCCAACAAGGTTAAGAACCACTGATGTAGACACGGACAGCAATGGAGAAATGCGCAGCTTTGGAAATCTGACTTTTACCTAGATTTCTTTTGTAATTGAAATTTCAAGTGTATTGTTATAATATAAGAGGCTTCACGTTAATTCGATGTCCGGGCATATCCGTTTAAACAAATCTTCTTGCTCTGAAAAAAAAAAATGATTGATTTGATTTGATTTTTGGTTGTATTCTATAATTTAGTATTGCATTGTAAAATAATAAAAAAAATAAAGCTGGCTACTTCAAGGATTAAACTTTGCGCGTGTTATTTTTGGAACGTAACCCCCGCGATAAACAAGGGATTACTGTAAACGTTTGAGGGTCAAATAAGGTTTCATCAGGGGAGATGAATCTAGCATTGAAAAAAAAAGAGCCAGCATAATTGTTGGCTTAGTCATGTGATGTTTGGGAGGAACCCAGTGGTCTTTGGTGGCATCGCACAATGAACGCAGCTGAAATGATTGATAGTGTGACATATCGCCAGCTTTTCAACCCTTTTCAAAATCTTCAAAGGCACTGTTATCTCCCTGCGTGACGCTTTCTTATCTGGAATACAAGAAATGTGCATCAAGCTCGGGGCAAATATTCATACAGATAACTGTCAATGACATTCTTAAAGGCCATGGTTAAACACCTTCTATTGTATTCATGTCTAACACCTGGTTGCCAATAGGGTTGAACGGTCACAGATTTGAGGAGGTGTTGGGATGCTTACTGGGATGGAACGGCCACACCCAGATGCAGAATCTGCGCTCTTCGTTGACTACCATCAGCAGTTTGTGAGGGAAGGTGGGGGGGGGGGCTTACAGTTCTTTGCTCATTTGAATATTTCAAAATGTGCATGCGATGATATTTGACTCAGGATCAAGCGGCGTCGCTCTGGGTAAATGTCAACGTTGGACTCGGGATGTCATGAAAAACATTTGCATGTGGTTATTATTACATTCTCAGGAATTAGACATGCAAAACGTCGATTCTGCTTTTCGCTTCAATTCTCCTCAATCAGCCCGAGTGCGGAAAGGTTTGTGCCTAGCTAGTTAATGTTTTGTTTGGCCGCTTTGCTTCTTATCCACAACAAGGAAATAGATTAATATCCCTAAGAGAGGCTATTAACTGTTAAGATCAACTGATGCAAAAGGTGCAAAAGCTCAATTTCCATTCAACATTCGGGATGGGGCCTCCACAAATTGAAAAATATCCCACTCAAGACTTGTTTGTATTGATTTTACCCACTTAGATGTTAATACTCCACTAAAAGAGATTCAAAGGGCAGATTTCCACACTGGCTTCAATCAAGATAATCTTATTTCTTACTTGGCTGAACTTGAGAGTCGCCTCATGCAGATAAAGTAGACAGCAACCGTTTCCTATTGACCTTTGTGGCAGGCTTTAGATAACAAAAAATGGCCAATGAAAATGCAAACGAGTCCCGAGAAAGGCAGCATGATGAATTGACAGACAGTGATGCATGGATATGGCAGCGTTTATCATAAACATTTTTTCCCCGCAACAGCTCAACATCTTTGTGTGGCTGAGCAATTACTACTTATGGATTTCTATCCACAGTAACTTCCTCTGTCATTGTTGGAAAAGCATTTCCGCACGACATGATCTTCATCGTGTCACATCGCACGTGTTCAACAAAAAATTACCCCTCTGGTGTGTTGTTATAATCAGAATATCATCTTAAAATGTCATGTCTTTTTTTCAAGGGCCTAAGAGAAAAAAAATGGCCGTAAGTGATTATAATAATGAAAAGACTGCTGCACTGCTGAGGGGGAAGCTAAATAGACTAGAACCATCCTGGCTTCATAGTTCTTTTGGAGACATTTTCAGCACTCCGACCCTGAGCAAAACACAACGATTTATTGACATTTTCATTGTGCTTAGCCGCCCTCTGGAAGAGGCAACTAACACCTTATTTTGTAGGCATGCCATTTAGGAGCACAGTCACACAAGCATTAAGCGTAAACCCATAGTGCTGCCATTATTACTTGAAAACATGATTTGATATTGCCCACACTTTACATGGGCAGTATGTAACACAGGTCTCTTTGCTGCTTTAAATCTGTAACGATCAACTGCAAATTGCCATGTTTGTATATATATATATATATATATATATATATATATATATATATATATATATATATATATATATATATATATATATATATCTCCCAGGCTTGCTTTTCAGAGAGCCAACGTCAGAAGCATTCAGAGAGCGGTCTATTGAATCAGCAGTGCATGAACCTTTCAAAGACAGAAATCGGTGGTCTGCAGGTCAGAAAAATCGTTGTGATTGGTTTTCTACACTGTAAGGATGATAGATGGGAGGGCATTTGTGTTTTTAGGTGGGTGGTTCACTGGCTCTCACAAAAGACAAGTACTTATAAGAAAAAAAAAGTATGCCTCAATTAATGTCATTTTAATACAAAAAACAGGCATATTTCTGTTTGTGATTATTGTGTAAGTGATTACTTATCCTGAGCAGGGATTCCCTCTATTAGTCGTAAGGAAATCATCAATCAATCAAGGTTCAACGAAAAGATCAGAACATATTGCTCCAAACCTAAACTTCCTTGTCAACGCTTGAAGAGAAATTAAGATTCAGATACTGGTCTACAAATGACCCAATAGTTTGGGTCCTGAATAGATTAACAAAATGCTGATTGAAAAGAAAGCCACCATGTCTCTGAGGTCTGAAGACTCAGAACACCTACTCGAGTCCTAAGTTTGTAGCAAGCAAGGTGAAGCAGCATTCGGCATGTGTTATGTAGTTTCAGCATGTGTTATGTAGTTTCCACAAACAAAAAAGATGATAGGGCACCAGGACGCAGGAGTATGTTCCGACAGATAAGGCAATTATTTTATTTATTTGAGCGACACCCCTTCAGGTCATTATTTTCAAAGGTATAGATTGATGGAAACAGGTTTTAGAACAGCTATGAAATATTTTACCCTGTGATTTATCACGGAGCAAACTCACATACCCATGTATCAAATAAATGTGCCTCATTTCTGTAAATGTTTTCTACTCCCTATTGAATGAAAATAGACTGCCCTGCGATTGTCTGGCAACTGGCCAGGATGTACCGAGCCTCTTGTCCAAAGTCAGCCAGGATAGACCCCAGCTAAACTGTGACCCTAATGAGGACAAGCAGCATAGAAAATAGTTGTACGGTTGAAAATGCAGTGAAAGCTACTGTGTTTTGTTAGACCATGGCCATGAAGCAAATAAACAACGCGTGTCGCAATTCACATACTCATCAGCATAGACGCCACACACAGGTAATTGATACACAACCAAATTAAGGTACAAGATCAAAGCAAGACATCAGAATCTATTTGATTCTCACATCAGTCTTAGTATCAAAATAGTACATTAGGCGCTTTGCGGTAAAAGTATGCAAATGTATGGCAACAAAACAAACCTCTTTTAAAAACATGAATTTTCAGTACCATATTTTCCGCACTATAAGGCGCACCGGATTATAAGGCGCACCCTCAATTAATGACATATTTTAAAACCCATACTATATATAAGGCGCACCGGATTATAAGGCGCACCCTCAATTAATGGCATATTTTAAAACTTTTTCAATCACAATATAGTAATACACAAATTAATAACAATAAAAAGTCCAATAACAACGCTAAACTCTCAATAGCATAATAACTCAATGACAATATGACCAACCTTGTTCAACCGTAAACACACAAAAGAAACTGGTAAAGCTTACTTTATCAGTTCATTCCCCGTCCACAAATCCCAATCTCAATATCGATCCATATATAAGCCGCACCCGATTATAAGGCGCACCATCAGCTTTTTAAAAAAAAAAAAAAAGGCTTTAGGTGCGTCTTATAGTGCGGAAAATACAGTATGCACAAATACAGTAGTTTGTCCATTAAAAAGAAATGCACCAAAGTTGTGTAAACTGGACTAATACAGAGGAGTGGAGAGAGCAGAGGTTGAACTAGGTAAGATTTGTTGTATTTGCACACGATGTGGGCAAACTCAAGTCAGTGTCGATAAATGGATACTTTGTTGATAGTTTTTTTGCAGCGCTGTTCAGCCTGCCTCAATTTATTTTGTACCCTCGGTCAAAGCGTTTTGATACTAAAGAGTAAAAATACAACTTGCTATGCGGATGGTAGTCTAGTCAGTTATGCCACGGCTTAGTTTAGCGTGTCATATGATCAAACCAATTTCTCTGTTTGACCGATCGTGTTTTACTTTCTTTGTGTTTGAGGTTAGGCTGATGTGTAGGCTTGCAAGTGACCAAACTACCAGTCTTATTTCTGCTAAAATCGTTACATCTCAAGTGCTGTTTATTTGGTGCGAGTGACTTGATTGTCGCTCTCGTTATCACAGTTTCCCACCAAGTGGTATTGGACATAACATTTTGGCAATGAAGATGAAGTCTCACTTTAGACCACTGCCCTTGTTCCTCGCCGCAGGTCCCTTGGTCCCACTGCTATGAATATTTTAGGACGAGCGGGGATCGGAGTAGTAAGGTTGACCGCTGTGTTCAGTCTTTACTAGCTTTTTTGAGTACACTCGGACCCTCGCGGATGGACGATAAGTGTCACCTTGCGGTCCGGACATTTCAGTGCACCACAGAATGTTCCGCTCAGGCAACGGAGGCTGATGAGCAAGTCAAATGTCATTTGCTGACACTTTGTATTAAACATTGATTTCGAGTAGTTCGTCGACTTGTTGGCCAGTTGACTTATAGGTCCAACTCTTACTAGAGAACACCAAAGTAACACAATGTCAATGTGCTGGCAGTCTTGAAATATGGAGGTATTCCCACTAACCTGGCTGCAGGGCTAAAGATGCATCTCTGTGGAGCTATTTCTATTCTATTCAAATCACCACTCCATCGCTGGAGCCTGTGGTTTTGCTCAGAAGAACTCAATAATTTGTAATATTTTGCTTCTTCCTCTCTAAGCGCCAAATCTCTCTTGCACCCAGGTGTCTCATCCAAAGCCTCTGAGTTCAACACCATGTTGCCTTCAATGCTGCTGACTTCACTCTTTCCTCAGCTGGGAATGGGCTGTCTACTTGTGTGAGCATCATAATAAAATGTCTCTAAGTTGTAGAGATGGCAGTGTACTGTGCACAACAGGCAGAGATAAAAAAAAAATAAAAAAATTGGCATGCTGGAAATCAGGGAAGATGAAGCTGTTTATCTAAACAGTCCCTATTCTTTCTGTGTTTTTATTGGGGTGTTAGTGTTGCACCAATGATTTAGATGTGGTACAGCAAGTATGAAATCTGTCCAAGATGGACTATTTGACATCAAGCCCGTGAAACTTAAGTATTCTATTCCAGAAAATTGGGCTCTTGACCTTATTGATGAAGTTTTCTCGACGAGAAAAAGCCGATGGACACCCCAACAAAGTGAGTGTGATGTGTGTCTATTGATTTGTTGGAAGACTTGAAGAATATCTCTATATAATTGGAATTTTTATCACGGAGATCCTCCTTATTGGAGTTGATGAATTTCTTACTCATTGCGAAGTTTCCCGGATGTTCACTTAACCATTCACATTCAAACTCATGTTAAATGGCAGCCAGCACACCTGCTGCCATTGGAAGTGGCTTTAATTAACTGCAATTAATGTTTTGTTGTTAGGCAGAGAGCAGTTCCAAACACTTGGTCCACTTACCCCAAAACCTTCAAGCTTCACATTGAAAGCAAACGAACATTCAATGAGTTTGAATGAAATTTGTGAATTCTGAGCTCAGGCACATTCAAGCGGGTGGGCAGCTTTGTTCAGCCACTATCTATGGTGTATTTGCTCCTCTTTTAAAACAATAAAACACATCGCCATACACTGTAATGATCACATTTACGGTGGATTTTCTTTTAGTTTATTTTTTTGTGAATTAAAACAAAAACCTTGCAATTGAACAGTGAGGGGGGGGGGGGGGTTCCAGTAAAACTACAGTTTTTGTGAAATGCTTTAATCTATTCACAGGTTTCATATGGCAACAAGGTGATGAATAAAAAAAAATCTTTGAAAATTTTACTCCAGGTGGTCTTTTTTCTTTTTCTTCTTTTTTCTTGTTTTATGATCAGGACCTGGTTGAGCGGAAAAAGAGACGCACAACGTGACTCCAGAAATAACTGCTTGGGAAAGGGTCATTGGGAACTGGCCAATTAAATGTCGGCTGTGTGAATCACTAAACTATGCTCCTACCATAAATAGTTTCTTCTTAAGAGAATACTCTCCCCCACGTTCAGCACGAATATTCTTTTCTAATATTTTCGTATTTCATTCCAATTTTCCTTGAGGGACTTACCATTTTCCAGTGTTGTATTATTATTACTGTATGTGGGGCAGCTGTACGAGCAAGCGGAAGAAGAAAAAATGCTACCCCAGGTAATTCCCTCACTATGTAAATGGTTGTTAATCATGGAGTACACATTTGGTGTGTGCTTGCCAGTCTCCCTCATTTGCATCTATTAAGATGCGCAGTCCCACGCCGTAATATCTCATCCAGAGGCAGTTCTGAATGCTTTAAGGAACATGTAAGTGCCTTAAGAGTTAGCCTGGCTGCACGAGAACATTTGTGTCATGTCGCTGGCTGCGGGGGGAGTCAGTCAGAGCTTCTCACTCTAACTGGGAGGACGCAGACGGAGAGAGGAGAGATTCCACTACACTCGAACAAGGACGCCGCGTGTACCGATACATGCAAATGGGCAGATGAATTCAGGATGAGGCACTCCTGAAGAAGCAGCGGTAGTATTTCAGAGGTGGACTTGAAAGATTGTACATCTCTTTCCTCTCTCTGCTTCGTTCTGAGTCACTGAGCTGTTGCAGCCAAAAGAGTGGAGCAGCGGGAAGGAAGAGAAGAGAGTGGAGTTCTGTCCTCCAGCTGAGTTAGCTGATGGAATCAATATGAGCGGCAGCATGGATGGATTTATGGCACTTTGTTGAAATATTTCTATAATCGTGGAAGGGTTGATCAGGTGAGATGCTCTTTTACTCCTGGCTATAAAGTAGATAGATATAGCAGCTCCTTGGGTAACGATGGCAGGGATAAGGATCAAATTAATTAGATAGAATAAATGTTTTGATGTGCATAAGAAATAAATCATTTATTTTGTTGGATCACCTGTATTCTTCATGGCTCTCAAACACTACCACATTAAGCTTCTGCTCACATTTTATTTCACGACATAAGTTTGAAAGTAAAGGTGACAATAAGCAGAAACTTCCAGGTTTGAGCTCGTGGATGAATTTTAATTCATGATGCCAGTTTGTTAGAGAGGATACAACAATCAGAGCTTGAATGTCACTCGAATGAATTGCTTCTCCCTGCCTAAAGGACCATTGCCACCGTTATATTCTCTTATTTCTTCCCTAAACAATGCAGCGCAGCTGTCTTTGACTCCTATTTCTGCCGTGTCACTGTCACGTAATTCTGACAGACACAAAAAAGCCTCGGCTACCTTCTCCTTGTGAAGTTGTGTCTTTCTCTAAGTTGGAGTTTGGTTTGGAGGCAGGGGCACCACTCAGGACGGGAATCAAATTGTCAGGGGAAATCTCTGCTGCACTGGGGGAAAAAACTCCCTGGGGATCAGTCCACATTTGCCGCCGCATCGCTCTGGAAGACCATACAGTAGGGCAAACTAAGATAAGCCATGAAGAACCAATGTAATGCCGCCCATAGTTATGAAAGCATAAGATGGAGAACAGTCATGAACGAGTTTCTAAAAAGGGACAGGTCTCTAAACTGTTGCCATAATGACCATAGATTTGAGAGATTTTTAACAAGGTGAATACCTACTGTCGTGTCATTTCTAACAACGGTGCTAAGATTCAGAGTGGGCTTGTAAAAACTTCTCAGGCTCCTTTATTTTTCTATGGAAACAAACATTCATTCAAATATTTCTATTTTCTTCAGCCCTAAAGTAGTCAGATAATGGACGGATAGAAGATGATTGTTTTCTTACTCAAACACTAATAAAGAGAGTGTTTTCCTTGGACGTACCTTCAAAAGCTTCTGGCTCTGATTTTACAATTAATTTAATTTATTTAATATAATTATTCTACAGTCAGCATGTAATCTGTCTTTGAACTGTGACTCAAATAAACTTAGTAATCGTTTTCAGAACAGGGACACAATTGTTATTTTTTTGCTTAAATATGACACATTGTTTTATTGGAGGAATAGGGAAAAACATTGAATTTCGAGAAACACACATAAGGAGGAAAGAGGATGGATTCAAACAATGTAATTCTGGTTTCCTTGTATTCTTTAAAAGCTTCACATGCAGAAAACAACGGGCTACGGATTCACTATTTGCTTGCACGGAGCTGCAAAAACAACGAGAAACACTGGATTTTGCATGCCGGGCTAGTGCCCCCACCTGCCTTGCCTCCCTCCCTTACTCAAAAACACTTATTCAATTCTGAGGCTTAATTTGGTGTAAGAATTGGAGAGTAAGTGATAGTCATCAATGTTTTGTCTGTTAAAGGCCAGTAATTCATTCAGTTTAAATGTCACCTTTTTTACGCTTTTGTAAATGTCAACATTGGACCAGATTTTGAGCAAATTCCTGAGGACGGCAACATTCTTATGGTCTCTACGATGTGTTTCCATGTTATTTTACACAATAAATAAATATACCTAATCTCACCTCACTCAGAACTCCAATTATGTTGATCCCTGGTTTAACCAAATGACGCATTCAGCAAAAATAATTACAGAAAGTCCTGCTGCTTTAGAAGCGGTTTCTGAGAAATGTTAAAGGCGCCTGGAGTGCAGCAAAAGCAGGGTAATGTATTTTTGTTCACATGGGAGTGTGTCTATGTATGTCGGCTGATGTCACAGATTGTGAACATGATCCTCAGCAGATGTGTCCCGTCATGTCCTGGCTGCTCTGCTTGTCCCTCTGGGTCAGCGTGACGGTAATTCAACTGTGTCAGGCCACCTTCTACGACACCATACAGCAGCATCATGGGACCAGGCCTGGGCGCACCACCATCCACATGATCGGTGAGCATTTCTCATTACAATTTCAGCAAAGCCTCCGAAGGAACAGAAAATGTCGTTTCACCTGGTTATTGAACAAAGGAGCTGCAGCCTTTGTAACCGGTTTGGCTCCCCACCTTTAATTAAATTGTCACAAGCACGCAGAGAGCGACTTCGATTTCCTCTGAGTTCCTTTCGCTATCTGGATTGGAAATCACATTTTTTAACCTTGCAACAAATCAATGTAGGTAATTTCATGTGTTTTAACACGTCTCAGCACGAAACTAGTCATGCCAAAGCTAGTTGAATCATTTCATAAATACTGTACATGTCTCATGTCTTAATATCCTTTATGATCTGACAACTGAAGAACTGTGAGAAGGGCTGTGATGTCATATATTTTCACAGCAAGAAGTAAAGTCGAAAATGTTTAAATTTAAATTTTCTTAAAATGATACAGTATATACTCTGCCCCCCCCCCCCCCCCCCCCCCCCACACACACACACACACACACACACACACACACCTTCAAAGGGGAAGTCTCTACCACCTATAAAGACCACCGGGTGCCAATTGTCACCAAGGATTTTAGTTAATATCCAAAATCACTTGTGAACGGCTAATTGCGTTTTGTATATTGAACAGAAAAGAAGTTGCACACTCCCTTTATCTTGTTGGGGGAGCATCACACATGCAATTGTGGTCATTATGTGGGGATGGAAGAGCTTGCACAGACCCATCTTTTGAAAACTTCATTCAAGATAAGAAAGGCTGACGTTACAACACAAATTTATCTTGCTGAGAGAACAACACACAAGTTTTTCCCCTGATGGTGAGATTTATTGATAAAAATGGACCCAAAAAAAAATGACCCCCACACATCAGAATTTGCAGCAAACGTTCACCGTGGGTGGACATGTCATCAAATCGTAGATATTGCAGCATATTTCTGAAGCGGGTTTGGGACATTATTCAAATGATCTTTGGGTTTCCCAGTTTTGCTGACCAACAGTTATTTAGTGATGGTACCCTGGTGACTCGGGGCAAGAAGGCCCGGAACTCTTTACATGGTGCAAAGTGGACAAATAAAAAAGTTAAAAAAAGAAAATAAAAAAAAGAAAAACACTCCACTTTTCCTTTTTTGCATTTTTAGTTCTTCAATTCTTATCTTGAATGAAGTTTTCAAAAGAGGGGTCTCTTCCACCCCCTCAAAAACACATCTCAAAAACCCCACACAGGATGTTCAGGTAACGACCACATTTGCATGCGTGATGCTCCCCCAGCAAGATAAAGTTGGTGAGCAACATCTCCTGTCAATTTGCATTACAAAGTTAGCCATTCAAAAGTGATTCAGGATGCGAGCTATAATCCTTGGTGCCATTTGGCACCCCGGTGGTCTTTATAAATAAAAGTGCCAAATGGCACCTCTCTGGTCTTTCTCGTGCTGAACCATGCCCCTCGTCACCACCACCAATAGTCTAAACATAACATTCTGAATAATACTGCATTAGTGGAACATGAGTTTTGCTGAAAGCTCCAGCATTACTTGAAGCCCACAGCAGCTGTGATGTCCTTTTCTGTCACAAGCAGGCGGCATAATAGCCGCTCTCGGAGATGAGCAGGGACAGGTGAGTTTTGTTGCTTAATTCACATTTCACAAATGCAATATTTATCAGAATAGGATGTTTAGACGTGTGGGGGCACATAGAAACTATTACTGCGAAGCAAATGCTTCCTCTTTAGCAAATGTTAATGCCATGATCGCGGTGGCTTGCTTCTGTGCAGTTCTGCTACTACAAGGGTCTTGAGCAACCCTCACATGCTAGGCTATTGTTCATTGTACAATACCATCTTTTAACCCAACATTTTATCTAAAGAATTAAAGTGTGAGATGGGGGGGTGTCATGTGGTCAGCATTGGGCAAGCGCTGGAGATTTAGTTGCTACGGTTACAGTTTTTATGGAAACTATGGCATGAAACTTCGCCTATTCCTCCTGTTTGCTTCACTGAAAAACCTCAATAATTCTAAAAGGCTTTCAAGGTTTTTACAGCATTTTTTTAAGACGATGAGGTCAATCAATAATGATCTTTTATTGTATAATTATCGGTAATTATTAGATTTATGTTGGAACAGAACATGCTGAAATATCTAGAATGAATGTATTTGTTATTGTTTATTTTTAAAGATGAGCTCAATCAATAATGATCTATTATAATAATTATCTCATGTATAAATTTGATTTATGTTGGAATAAATCATGCTGAAATATCTAGAATGAAGTCTTTAAGCGTTAAATCAATGCCCGAAAATGATTTATTTCTTGAATTGTGATTGTTAGGTGTTTGTGAATAATAATTTTCCAATTGTTATTCTTTGTTAAGCTTGAACTTTAATTGAATTCTGTTCGTTGGTGAGGATCCTTCAGATATTCAGTGCATTGTGCAATTTCCTCCTTGAGTCTTCAGCCGATATTCATGCTACATTGCTTCCTCTCAATATGCACAGCAATAGCGACAGCGCACCTTGTGAAATTGAATTGAAAAGAAAATGACCAAACCCCTGTTGTTGAATTTTTGTTTTGGGCAGTTTGGGGTCTGTGTAAATATAGTTGTCACCTGTACACTGGATGGGGAAGAAGATGTCATTACTTACTGCCCTCCTTTTGTTGTGCTTTGTATAGCATGCATTCCATCTCACATATCATAACAAAACATGGAGGACAAAAAGAGCAATTACGTCAAAATAGCAATTTGGATGCGTCTGGGCACCCGCTCCGCTGCTAAATGTGTAAATGCCTTGCCATTCTATTTAGCATGAAGTGGATAAGCGGCTATAGAAAATGGATGGATGGATAGTTCTGGCTCTTGGATAAATGAGATGCCAGTTTATGAGCACAGGATGGGCTGCCCGTCCAGATTGATCCTGACACTGAGACATTTGTTCTGCTCTCTGTGTTGTGCGCCTGTTGGATTGGTGGGACGATTGGGGTTGACGGGTCACCAATTGGTGGCAAGGAGGCCAGTGGATGGAGACCACTGGGCCAATCATTACTGCCGGCCAAAATGCCATAAGTGCACCACGAGCAAAATTACTTGTGGAAATCGAGATTACACAGTATGAGAGATCACTCCCGTACACTCCTCTAGAAATTTAGATCTTTGAGATGTTCAAAAAATGGTGTCAATAACTTTGAGGATAGCCTGTGAATTGATCATTTAGATGCTCTGCAGTGGTGTTGGTCTTTTGACTGGCTTGACAATCAGTGTGGAGACAAACTTGTCAAGTGATACTTCTATATGTGTTTCAAAGTCGTATGGACACTGTGAAGTGATTTTGAAAACGTCTCTTCCCCAGACAAAGAGTGATATCTATGCTGGCTTATTATGCACTCAGACTCAATAAAATGAATTATTTGTGTGTGTGTGTGTGTGTGTGTGTGTGTGTGTGTGTGTATATATATATATATATATATATATATATATATATATATATATATATATATATATATATATATATATATATATATATATATATATATAAAACACTCATATATAACACTCATCGCTTACTAAACATAGGCAGCAGCATGCGTTATTAACATAAATGATAATAAACTATAAATATGAGTTTACGTTGTCATTCACTACGTCACCGTAACGAGCCGAATGATGCACAACGTAAAACAGGAAGAAAACGGAACTGCAACGCGACCCGACAAATTAAAAGCATGCATTTCAAAATAAGATAAAAAAAAGTCACAAACTCTAACGCTTGAAGAATTCTTATCATAGTTATTAACTAATATTACTTTGTTATTTGATTAATACAGTACTGTATAATTTACTTTTTTGCTTTTTTCAATTTTTGTACATTTTTGCACATTTTTTAGATGATTTTTTACTTTGAAATATTTTTTATTTTTCCTGGAAAAAAACGCGAAGTACTGAGACCTCAATATCTGAGACCGCGAAGTAGGAGGGATCACTGTGAACAGAACACTTAACACGCGGTGGCAAGTATATGTGTATCTGAAATGTTTTGACAAAAGCTATCCCATCCATCAAATCTGGCCTGGAGCCACTCACGTCTACGTCATGGTTGTGAGCTGTTGCCAGATCCTTTGCCCTGCTCCACCTCTGCCTCTCTTTTCTTTTCCCTCTCCACTCCGTTCCTCCGTCTGGATTTTTTTTGTTTTTGTTTTTTGCGCTTGCTCGAAAGCCAAAAGCCCACTTACAATAGCACTAATATGCTAAGATGGTGTACTCTATAAAAGTGAATGGGGGAAGTCCCATAGTTCGCAACGGAGAACCGTTCAAACGATTTGATTCGATTGTGAATGCCACATCACTATTATTTGTACAACAGCACAAAATTGGGCACACATGATGTTGTTCTGCTAATTCTTTAGGGTGGGATGTTTGGTTTCTCATTACCTTTGTCTTACGTTGTAATGTATACAAAAAATAAAATAAACAAAGATTAAATTATAAAATTATCAAAGAGCTAATATTGGTAATATTGGACCAATGCAATGGCCCTTATACTTTGCATACCTTGCCTCCAAGTCTTGCATATCAAAAGCCTCTTAATGAAAAGGATGAATTATGGAAAATTTACGAGGGACAAAGTGATGCGACTGAAGTCTATCAGTAATATTAGCAGATTAATATAGTCAAACAACAGCTTCAACGTACACTGTAATACTCTTGTCTAGAATTGAAAAAAGATTAGTCGCAAACGACGCCAAGATTGAGCCAGTACATTATGAGGAGCGACAAAGTGTAGTCATAGACGTCTAAGGTGTCCTTACACTGTAGTGACCTCATTCCCGCCATGTCAGATTCGGTGGATCATGCTATGCACACCTGAATGGCCGTCTCTTGCCATCATGGTGTTAAAAGAGTTAAGATATTCAGAGCAAAAAAAAAAAAAAAAGGGGGGGGGGGGGATGAGTACATGCAAAAATAACTCACTCATAAGTACATATACGTAAACATTCATTCAGACAAAAGCCATTCACCCTTTAACACAGTGTGATATTATTCCGCCCTATGTTCACTCCTATAAGATATTGTGAAAGTGTTAATCAACTTGATTCTCCGGTGACTCGAAAAACAAAAAAGGAAATCAAAATTTTCACAAACCTTTAAGGGTTAAGGCTGTTGCTATTGTTCTGAGGTTCTCCTTCATGTACAAGTGTCTACGTTTTTTTTTCTGTGGACCATAATCATGCTCGTAACTTAAAGGACGCATATGTCAGATCATCTTTTGCCACTAAAATACTTGGAAATGCCATTCCACTGCCCCTCCTCCCACAAAAATGATCGCAATGTGTATTTTATAAAGAAAAACTTGTACTCCATAATATTTGACATTAAAAAAAAAAAAAACACATTATTTAAATTTGTGAAGTGTAGTGACAGTGAACTCAGCTTGACTCGTTTCAAAAACCGAAACAAGCAACATTTTGATGTACAGTGAACAATTCTTCAAAATGAGGCTTCTTATTGCCACTCCCAAATGAAGTTACTGCCAAACGTAAAACTGAGAATCAATTACCTGTTGTGTATTTAACAAAATCTTTGGCATGGATTAGTCTTTTCAGGCTAATGCTGAAAAACAAAAGCAAAAACAAAAAAATGTTGCTGTTAAATAGTTTGAACACTTTAATTATTTACGTTCTGTTTCATCATGCCATTATTGTTATAAGTAAGATATATTATAAAATGATCTTTCACATATAAAAAAAACACATTACAAACAAACGTCACGGTTAAAAATGCTAAGCAGGTATAAAACAACAAGTATTATCTAACGCAAGCTGCACTAATTTTTTTTTAGTTCTGTTTCCATCCATATTCTCATCTCTCTGCTTCCGTTGACTATAATACGGAATCGACCAGTGGCTGACTGTACCCCTTGAATTGACCCATTATAGTTCAGTTCTTTCAAAATAAGAAGCCTGCCAGTATCCTGCATTGTGAAATTCATTCAATAGAGTCACACAACCGAATGCGGTACAATGGCTAATTAGAGCAAGCGGAGGGCTTTAAGTCACCTCCCTCTCCTGTTGCCCATAGTACTTTTTAAACACCGTTAGAAATCCGAAGTTCTTGATATCTGAATAATGGCAAGCACTTTAATGCAACTCACCTTTTCGACCTAACAAGTTTCCAAACCATCAATAAGTTCCGCATCGACAAACGTTAAGCAAAAGTATTCCTGTAAAATAGTTAGTCCACACCAAGCCTTACTTCCATAGATCCACGTTATTTGCTGTTGAAAAGTCAAAAAATATCCCATCTGATATATGTTTCTACAGACATTTTCAATTGTAGCTCATTAGCGTACAAGAAGAAGATGAAGTAGAAGACAACGGCGACAAAAAAAGTGTTTACCCACACATTTACATTGTTGGCTCGTTAGCATGCAAGCATTAGCCAACTTGTATACTAAATGTACCCCTGATGAGATGGACCCGTAGTCGCCAACAGATCTGATGCATGGCCACAACTTCTAATCTGTTTGCAGTTGCAAATATAATCAAACATTATGAAAGCAGAGATGCTGTGTGTTCTAATTGTAGACATTGGCGGAGTGTCAGGGGATTATTTGCGTTTTTGTTTTTTCGCATGTAAGCGGTGGCATCAATATAAATAACATTTTGGTGTTGTAAATAATACATTTTGTACCGTTTTTACCATGTTTTAGCAGTGTTTCTTGCGTCATTGGGTTATCTATTCTTTGTCTGCTTCTTCCATTCTGCTTTTTTTGCCATTATTCGATTTTCTTATAAATGATTGTGGAAATACTGATGTGATCCACCTGGATGAGGAAACTCCCATGGAAATTTGCCAGAGAATTCAGAGGTGACCGGTGTGAAAGCTTTATAGAGACCACCCACATAGGCATTCTTATGGTTTACTTAAGGCCAGTGGTAACTGACGACTGTCAGTCCAGCAAAAAAAAAAAAAAAAAAAAAAAGAAGTAAGAAGCCCACCTCTGTCATTAGTGACGGGTTATTATTTCTAGATGGGCAATGGCATGGGAATCTCTCCTTACATTAGATTTAATGGAGATTTTGTTTTCCTTTGTCTTGTATGCTCAAAGAAAGGAAGCTGCCGGCTGCTCACAGTCACATGAAAAATGGATATTCGGCTGTCACAAACAAAGGTTATATCCTACTTGCGCTGTTTTAGACACTGACAATTTAATAGCCTTATATAATGCGTCCTGGAGGCACATTAGTTTGACACACATCACCCCCTCTCCCCAGCCCTCCTCTCATCCGTACGTTCTCTTTTGTCAATGCCGCTTCCGTGGTGCCGATGGGAAGTGTCGTGCCTCCTCAGCTGGAGGCCGTGCCACATCTGCGGCGACGCATATCCGCTTTGTTTGTCCGTCGCTGCGCATGACACTGATGTGAGGCCGCTGACTCTTTCGTAGCTCGCAAGAAAGTTGTAATATTGCTTTTTCGAAATGGATTTTCTTGACTTAAACCCTGCTTTCGGGAGGGGCGAGGATGCTTCCGCAGGCGCGGTGTTATAAACAGTAGGCCGGCTTTTCTTGTTATTAGATCATTTCCGACAGATCTATATCTGTTTACCCCCGATGAAAAATGCTTCCTCATCCTCATCAAATAAAAGAATCTAAGGACTATCAGTGTCCTAGTTATTATTGTATGCACATAGTTACAAATAGCTTTGGCATATTTCAGTATTTGCCATTTATTTGTCTTTGAATTCGTCAATGAATAATTGATAAGAGTGGGCTCCTCTAAGCTTGTGCATATTTGTTTAAACAGCATGTTTAATTGAAGTTTTTCAGCCGATGTGTAGGGACTAACGCTTCTTTGCAAAATGAATTTCACTTGCCCACAGCTTAATTAATTAGCCAGCTTCTTTGCCAAACGGTGCCTGCCCTGCACAAAATGAGCAAGTATTAAACAAGGTTCATAACTTCATACATAATTTGTTTTTCTCCTTGTCAAAAACACTAGTTCGTTGGTGAGTTTCAATGCATTTTTTTCGAGGGTGACAAGCTTGACGACCTTCAGTTGTGGTCTCTTTTAAAAACGAAAAGACAAAAATAGGGTTTGCTGTTTACTGTACTGTAGGTACGGATGAACAATAATGAAAAACCTAGATAACACTGTGATTTTTGACTAATGACGTACTGGGCCACAAATATTGGCCCCCTTGAACTAGAAACCATTGGCAGGGGGTGGAGTCATCCTTTTCCCCCAAATTCTCAATGGCCAGGTAGGAGAGCAATTGACCATTAGCCCAGGGATTTTCTTTTCTTTTTTTTTCTTTTTGTAAGAGCACAATGGCCCCCAATACCACCACCTAGGCGCAGTCTGGAGCCCTGAATAACCAACTCCAATTTTGTATCAGGGCTAGAAGAATGAACATTTGTCAGGAGAAAGAAGAAAGTTGTGGCTTTCACGAATCTGTTGACCTGGTATTACTCTGGGTAGATGCAGACAAAAGCCATGTTGGATTTTTGAACAAATCCCTATATTGGGATCAAAGAGAGGACTATCTCGACAGTGTGTGTCTTGGCTACAGTACTTGACTCGGCTCTATAGACAGAATCTTTGTAAGATATACGTATGTATGTAAAATGGTAGCTGCGGGAGTTCATTGCTTCCAGTACTTACAATCATAACCGTATTTTTTTTTTTTTACGGTCTACTTCAATGATTATTTATTTTGAACTTGTACTTGAGTGACCTTTGTTGCAAAATTGCTCTGTGAACATTTAGCAGACATACTCATGACAAAGACAGTAGCAGTAAGTGCAACATTTAGCGTATAACATGAGGCGACCTGTTATGTGTCATCTGTGTGACCTCTGAGGCAGCCGTGTCCTCCACTGTGTTTGAGTAAGACGACTCGTCGTAAGTCGCTTCAGGCGCACTGTCATATTCAGACTTTCCACCATCAAAACCTTCTCAGATCAAATGGTTTCTCAACTATGGAGTGTAAATCAAACATCAACGTCTTTAGTTAGGCAGTGAGCAAAAATACACAAGCTTCTTCTCGCGTACTGTATGCCTACTTTCATTAATTGTATCTTATGTTCAGATTGTGAAGGGGAAAAAAATAAGGCATATCACAGTTCTGCCGTTAACTGTAAGCTTTATACAATCAGGATTTCGAAGTCATCACCAATCAATAGTTTGGAAGAGCCGATAACCGACCACTGGCCTGATCAGAAGATGGGACCAATCTATCCAATCTTTTTAATAAATGTATTTAAAATACAGTCTATTGGCAGAATTCACTTAGGATTAAAACTGTCTGACCCCACGAATCAGCAAAATTAAGTAAACTGACAGATATTTGATCACAAATAGTATCATCGTGTTTGGGCGGGAGTGTTTAGCAATGCTCACAAGCATATACTCTTTATCCTGTGGGAGAGAGGACCAATCTTACTAGTTTTGCCATTTTCTAATTCACTCGTGAAATTAGAAATCACTATTTTAATATTACTATTCCATCCTCAGTGGCCAAGGTGTCCACAATTGAAAGAGCTTAAGGGTTGGAAAGGATTATTGTCACTTCCATTCATTTCAATGAAGAAAAATATGCACGGTGGCCCTGTAGTGAAAATCAAACACACACAAAAAGTTCATCATAAACAAAAAACAAAAAAACACCTTACAAGGGAAAAGCAAGCAAGAAAAAAAAGAGCCAACAAGAGCATGCAAGAAGCACACAAGAAGAAAAAACACGCAAGAAATAAAAGCACACAAGAAAAAAGGAGCACACTAACTTTTCCAGAGATCAATCCTGAGACAAGGTGTTTTTGTTTTGTTTTTTTCGTTTTGAAAATGAGCACAACTAGCGAGTGAAACGTTGTTGCGGCTATCAAAGAGTCGCCGCTAGGTCAAATAGTTTCCTGGGAGCAATTCAAAACAAATTAAACACCATTTTAATGTGTGTGGTTATTGTCAGAGGTGGGGGCGCCGTCATTGCTGACGAACTGTCCGGTCAGGTATCGGGAATGCCCAAAAATAATGGCGAATTAAAAATGGCGGGAGTATACATTTTTAAGTCTGTCAGTCCATCACACCCTTTTTTGCATATTTAATTATAATGTAATTGTCTTGCACGATTATCTACTACAGTATGATGCTGCATTTATAAGTACAAACAGCAATCAGCCTTCAGTCAATATGACAAAAGGTAGTTTACAGTATCACCAAAAGGTGGAGGAACACAGTGGAGAAAGAGTACGTACATAAGCAGAGCAACACCTTTTGAACAACAGACTACAAGAAAAGTGTTTAAGTTTAAGCGTTTTTTTCCTGTGCTTACAATTTCATGCAGGCAATCAGTTGAGAAGCATCCACTTTGTTCCACGTATTTATTAATGAACAGAACAGTTAGGCCATAACTTATTGGTGAACAGGATAGTAAGGGCATAGAAGAAAGTCTGCATACTACTGCTCTTATGCCTAACTGTTATTGATGAACAGAACATCTAACTCAGGCATGTCCAAACCCCTTCCTCGAGGTGGCCCTCGATAGGTGGCCCTCGAGGACCGGGTTTGGACATGCCTGATCTAACTGTTCTGAAACTGTTAAAACAAACAACAACAAAAAAACGTTTCATCATGTTTGTTTGTTTTTTCTTTTGCTTTCCTCTATTTATTTTAACCATTGTGCTCTCCCCTTCTGTTTTCTGCTATGGATGGCAGTACAAGCCAAGTAATGAACTATTTTGTATGTTTGCCATACAGAATAGAGGGAAGAAATGCACTACTTTTTGCCTGACAGGTATAAAACATACTCTGTGCGGTATTAGCGGCTATTGTTTTTGTTTCTCGGCTGCCGGCACTTTTCTAAATGTGTCATAGCACTTTAGCCGATTGGCTGCCTTCTTACTCCAGGGCTCTGTTTGCATGTGCAAAGCAAAGCAAACTATTAGCGATACTATTATTTTGTCTGCGTATAAGCTCAATGAGTGGTTTTCTTATATTGCACCATTGTTTGAGGAAGCCCGCGGAACATGGGGAGCTGAGAATGAATCAGTGGCTTTTAAAGAGAGTTAACAGCAAAGCATTAATTTTTTATATTAATTTGTCTGTAATGGCGACTGTAAGAAGTAATTAGTATTAAACTTTAATTAGTCTGAATTGTGTTAGACAGGGACAGGAAGTTCCATAGCACAATCTTGTGCATTAGCTACCGGTAGCTGCATTTGTGGTCACTCAATAGAAGCTGCTGACTTACACGAAAGACTAAATGAATCAATGTCTGCTTTGTTACCTACAGTGGATATACAAAGTCTACGCACTGTTGTTTAAATGGGCGTACATTTTTTATGTCCTCCGTAAATACAACATTTGCATAAAGGATGAAAAAATCTGCCACAGTAAAGTAATTGCTGCCAGTGGTTCAACATGCAGCACCTGTGTGGGTTTATGTTCCTATTTAATTCAACAATTCTGCTGTTGGAACAAAAGCTACTGTTAAATTAATGATAGCGCTGTGTTCCCGCTGTTTCTAAATATTCTATCATTGCACTTTTGACCTTCTTGCCTTGCACGCCTAGGATTTTCCAGGCAAATGATCAAGAAGATATGCCCCCCCTGCAAGGTGAAAAAAGAGACTTTATTTGGATGTGCAATGTTTTTGGCTGTTTTAACATGTGTGGCAACACTGCACTTTGAGACAAACAATGCTTGGGTTACGTCACTGTCAGGCCATTTGCAATTCATTGAGTGGAGAGAAGATTGGAGGGGAAATGTTCCTGATTTTTGTCATTTTGAAAACTTTGCTTTCTGTCTGGATCCGCGCAAAGATTGTCTGCTCATGTGACTGCGTGGCTTTGCTTGATTGAAACACATTAGTAAGGTCCCCGGACATTCCTCCTATGAACCCGCAATGTTTTGGGTGAAAGAAAAAACACCATTTTCAGGCTAAAAATGCATTGTAATGCATACCGTTACTCTCATTTGTAACAAGTATACAGTATTACCATTCTTTTGGGGTGTGATATATTACACTACCGCGTTACAGCAAATAGCAATGCATTACAGTAATTAGAACCATTTTATAGTTTATTCGTCCATACACTGATCACGACAAAAAGACCCAATTCCACTGAAACAGTCAAACAACCAAAGCTAATGACTACATGATAGCCCACGCAGTAATCCACTAACTGGATAGTCATATTCGGTCTTGCTAATGTTTTGTGTCGTTATTGACCATGTTAGTTTTCCTTTGAGTTCTATCAGTTGTTCCTAGGTGACGCAGGGAAGAGTTGAGGACGGAGGTGCACACCTGGGGGCAATTGCAATCAACTCTGAGTTTTAAAGCTTAGCAGCAGACCATTAGGTCTCTTTGCAGAGTCAAATCTCTTAACCTTTAAGCCACCTTTCCCTAACCTTTGTTGAATTGCCTTATTCGATGAAGGAAAGATGAAGGGAGTTTCTTTTTCGACACAGGAAAGGACAGCGCTGGTGTAAAGAAATTTGACTGCACTTTTTATAAATTCCGCCACGGTGACAACTGCAGACCTAAACATCCAGCTTGCATGCTTGTTTTTTTTTGTTTTTTTTTCTATTAATAAGGGAAAAAAAAAAAAAAAAACGATAGTGGTCATTTTATGTTTCTGTGGCTCATGAGGACCCTGTGTCAAATGTACACTCACGCAGTGTGAGATGAAATTTGCTCGCACTCTCTCCTTTCCAAATGATCTCAAGATTATTATAACAATGTCCAAACTCTGGTCTTCAAACTGATCTTTTCCAAATGTGATAATTTATGATGAATGAAGACATTGCCTGGGGGACTTATAATGCTGTCAAACCTCACAGCAAAATCTGAAGCGTTTCCTAAAGCAGTCCTGTGGTACCATAGCCAGTCCATCTTGGGACGACGTTCTTTTCACTTTGGATATTTTCTAGCCTAATTTTTGGTCATTGTCTTATTTTACTTTGTTACTTATACAGTACTACTAATTGTTTTTGTTGTTGTAATTGTTAATGACTCTGTTCTCTTCGCATTTTGTGAAATACTTTTCGTTCAACACGTACACATTTTTTTCTGTGTGACTGCTACTCACCAACAGGATTGTCATAAACTAACTGAGCTGATGAATGACTTTTAGTTCAAAATAACAATTCACAAATAAGAATTTAATTACCCACGTCTAAAAGTTTAAATAACCAAAAGCCTTTACCGTTGGTTACAGGATTTAATGATTAAAGCCCTTTGTTGCTCTGTCTGCCAACACAGTTAAGTGGGCTTTATGTCAATTTGATCGAGTTAACTGTAAACGTAATATGAATACGAATATGAATATTTGCTGTTTTTTGCTAAGTCGGTGATGAACTATAATGTCATATAATAATATAACGATGATAATAATATCATGCCTTCTACTGATATTTTACTTGTGCAGTATGGGGCAAGGCAAAGCTTGTTAAACCATTAAAAAAAGCTTAATTTTATATATTATATACATATTTTATAGTAATACCTGCTGACAAGTGCTGGCACCCTGGTGCTGACTGATAGTCAGGCAGCAGCAGCCTGGCATATTTAAATTGAGCAACAGTTTGTGGCAGAACTACAAAGGCAGTCAAGCCAGGTGCTATGGCGCAACACGCTGCCAGGATCAACTTCAAAACAAAAGCGTACCGAGGAATTCATGTCCACTGGTAAGGTTTACTTCTAAGTTGGCCTTCTCATAGTTTTTTAACATCCTGGACCTGTACCTTACATATGCAGCAATCCATTGCACGAAAAAACATTTCTTTTGAGCCAATTAAGGTTCTTCTCTACTACTTTCAGT